>NC_046171.1:46918236-47218236 GCF_011064425.1 Rattus rattus
AAAAACACCAAGAATTTAATATATTTTAGATACTAAATGATTTTTAATTATATATATTTTCAGATCTTTAAGAATTTAATAAAAATCAATAGTCCACTAAAGTTATTTGGGAATCAATGCTTAACATGTTTTTTGAGGTAGAAAAATGTATAAGAAATATCTTCTGTCTTAGATATATTAGACAGAAATAAGACTTATTAACTATTATTAAGAACTATTAACTATTTAAATTGGTATGTTAAAATTTTTATTTTATGAAAGACCTATTTGAGACACACATTTCTTAAAACTGTATTTAAAGAAACATCAGATTTTTCTATTTATTTATTTATTTATTTATTTATTTATTTATCTATCTATTTTGTATATGAATACACTGCTGCTCTCCTCAGACACACCAAGAGAGGGCATTGGATCCCATTACAGATGGTTGTGAGCCACCATGTGGTTGCTAGGAATTGAACTCAGGACCTTTGGAAGAACAGTCAGTGCTCTTAACCATCCATCGCTCCAGCCCCTCTTTTCTTTTCTTTTTGGTAGGTTTTTATGTCATGTTCATTTTCTAGTTATAATAATTCTATATTTGACTTGAGTTCATTGAACTGTGAAGTGTGGGTGTTTATCTGAACCTTCTAAGAAAGACTTGTGCACTATGCCTGAGAAGCAATCTGTTTATGTTCAAAATAGCAACATTTTTGCATGCCCCATGGTTCTAGGTTTGAGACATATGGACTGTATTTCTATGTGCATCTAAGCCTGTAACTCAAATAAAAATAGCAATTTCTTCCTTCCGGTTATCATCACAACAGAGAAAAATAACATCATGGACTTTGACATTAATATGCTGTCTTCTATTTAGAAAGTGCTTTTAATACTTTACCTTATATATAATAATTAGAAGGGTATTTCCAGCATATCCATTAGATCCTTGACAATGGCTAAAATAGTTTCTAAATTGAAATTTTAAAAATCTATGACAGTTTAATACTTTTATATAATTAGAATAATTTTACAATTCCATAATATTTACTTTGAAAAGTTAGTAATTATTTTAAAACTTAAAAAAATCCAAATGTTTATGACCATCCTCCTAGTTTATAGGGAATGAAAAATAAACAGAAAACAAAAGCAAAATTGAACACAAAGTATTTCTCATATTATAAAAACAAAAATTTGGTCAGCTATGGTAACAATCTGTAAAAATCACTCAAAACTTGCATTTGATTTACAAACTGTGTTCATTTTTCATTTGTCAAATAATGATATCTAATGATTATCTGAGTTCAAATCTCATTTAAGTTCGAACTTTATAAGTTCTACAGAAGAAAATACTTCCCTTCAACTTAAAAGTTCAGGATATTATGAAATGTTCTGTTTTAGTGTTCTAGCTTAACAAAAGCTAATTAGTTTATCCTACCAAGCACCATGTTTGTCTTAGTGCTTCAACATGGAAACTTTTCTAGAAAAAATGGGTTTGTGACATCTCTCAGCATCATTAACATTCTGACTGTGGCCTTTTGAAGAAGTAGCATTTAGACACAGCTTTGTTAGACAGATAAATTGAGGCTCTAGGTGGATTAATGTTATTTTACTTAAACATCTTAGATGGTCAATTTCCTACTTCTCCTACAACTTCAAAGACTTGATGTGTTGCACACCAATGGAAAGAGGGACTTCTAGGTAAGGTGAATGCTATGTGAGAGAACAATCAGCTTCCCTGTCTTTGGATTATCTGATACCTCATGGCCCAAACCAGCCAGTTCTGAGAGACAAACACAAAAATCAGATTCCAGGTTCTGGATTTCAAGTCAGTTCTCTCACTGGGGAGCTGTTTATCTTTCTGTCTGTCTGTCTGTCTGCTTCTCTCTCTCTTTATATCTCTGTATCTCTGTCTCTGTCTCTGTCTCTGTCTCTCTCTCTCTCCCTCTCTTTTTCTGTGTGTCTCTGTGTTTGTGTTTGTGTACGTGTGCATGTATGCAAATGTATGTGCACATTTTCTCTGAATGAGAAAACAGGAATTGCCCAGAAATTAACAATGAGTCTGAATGACAAGTAAAATCTTATAGTGTAAACGTCAAGTTCTAAGACATGTGTTTTGTGTTACTATGGAATGTATGTATGATGGACTTCCTGTTTTCCTCATATGGGTATCTAGGAATGGAATGATCAATCCATCTAATTGTCAAATAAAAATGCTGACCTGACAGAAAAACGATTATGGAGTCATGTTTCACTTGGGCCATGATATGGGAAGGGTTTAAACTTGAGGTTTATAAGAGTTCAGTTAAAAGGCAGAGGTAGTTGCTCGTGTCTTTGCTGTTGAGAAGACATATTGTCTGATATATATCTATATCTATATCTATATCTATATATATCTTAAAACGTGGTATTTAGTTTAGTTGATGTTTCATCATGACGTATGAAAATAGATTTTTTAAATGTGTAAATTTAACCACAATATTTCTTTCTTAATTACAGCTTAGTATTCATTTTTTCTACATCTTTATTAAATTGGATATTTCTTATTTACATTTCTTTTTTTTTTTTTCTTTCTTTTTTTTTTCAGAGCTGGGGACCAAACCCAGGACCTTGCGCTTGCCAGGCAAGCGCTCTACCACTGAGCTAAATCCCCAACCCCTTATTTACATTTCAATTGTTATTCCCTTTCCTGGTTTCCAGGCAAATATCCCCCTAACCCCTCCCCCTCCCCTTCTATATGGGTGTTCCCCTCCCCATCCTCCCCCCATTACTGCCCGCTCCTTAAAAATCCCATTCACCACCCATAAGGAAGGGGGGAGGGGATGTTTGCCCGAAACCGGAAAGGAATAACACTCAAATGTATATAAGAAATACTCAAGTTAATAATAAAAAAAAAAAAAATCCCATTCACTGGGGGTTCAGTTTTGGCAGGGCCAAGGGCTTCCCCTTCCACTGCTACCCTTACTAAGCTATTCATTGCTACCTATGAGGTTGGAGCCCAGGGTCAGTCCATGTATAGTCCCTGGAAACTCTGGTTGGTTGTCATTGTTGTTCATATGGGATCTCAAGCTCCTTCAAGCTCTTTCAGTACTTTCTCTGATTCCTTTAACAGGGGTCCCATTCTCAGTTCAGTGGTTTGCTGGTGACATTCGCCTATGTATTTGCCATATTCTGGCTGTGCCTCTCAAAAGAGATCTACATTGGTTCTTGTCGGCCTGCACTACTTTGCTTCATCCATCTTATCTAATTTGTTGGCTGTATATGTAAGGGCCACATGTGGGGCAGGCTTTGAATGGGCGTTCCTTCAGCCTCTGTTCTAAACTTTGCCTCTCTATTCCCTGCCAAGGGTATTCTTGTTCCCCTTTTAAAGAAGGAGTGAAGCATTCGCATTTTGATCATCCGTCTTGAGTTTCATGTGTTCTGTGCATCTAGGGTAATTCGAGCATTTGGGCTAATAGCCACTTATCAATGAGTGCATACCATGTGTGTTTTTCTGTGATTGGGTTACCTCACTCAGGATGATATTTTCCAGTTCCATCTGTTTGCCTATGAATTTCATAAAGTCATTGTTTTTGACAGCTGTGTAGTATTCCACTGTGCAGATGTACCACATTTTGTACATCCTCTGTTGAAGGGCATCTGGGTTCTTTCCAGCTTCTCATAAATAAGGCTGCTATGAACATAGTGGAGCATGTGTCTTTGTTATATGTTGGAGCATCATTGGGGTATATGCCCAAGAGAGGTATAGCTAGGTCCTCAGGTAATGCAATGTTCAATTTTCTGAGGAACCACCAGACTGATTTCCAGAATGGTTGTACCAGTCCACAATCCCACCAACAATGGAGGAATGTTCCTCTTTCTCCACATCCTCGCCAGCATCTGCTGTCGCAGGAGTTTTTGATTTTAGCCATTCTGACTGGTGTGAGGTGGAATCTCAGGGTTGTTTTGATTTGCATTTCCCTTATGACTAAAGATGTTGAACATTTCTTTAGGTACGGCTTAGTATTCTTAAAATACATATGTTTAAAACAGTTTGTGCGTAGTTGGATAAATTGTCAATGTAGTGAGCTTAAAAATAACTATGCTTACTTTTCAAGCAAAATGATCTCATGGAAATTATTGCATTTAATTGACTGATGTGAAGATTTCAAAGGTAGTAAAATCAGTGCAAATAATATTTGAAAAGAAAATTATCTATGAATAATTAGATTATCCAGCTGGAAAAATAAATGGTATAAAATAAAGACACTAACAAGAACACTTACAACGTCTGTTTTAAATTGTACAAAAGACTATGTACTTCTTTTTCTCTTTCCATTCAGACTTGTATTATCGCATATCATAGAAATTTAAACCATATATTCATCTATAAGCACCATGCCATATTTATTTCCAATTCAGAAACTTTAAGTAGTTTTATGACGCATAGAAGAAATTATATGAATTATGGATTCAAATTGTTTATTAATCTTTAAAATATAGTGTTTTTCTTTCTTATATTAATGAGTACATGAATTACAAATACATAAATGTAATTAAGAAGCAGGCCAAATCAGGAGTAAGAACATTCAGTTTTCCCTGAATACTACCAAAATTTTGAGGCAAAGTTCCCCCTCCCACTTCTCGACAATCAACTACAATCAACTATACATCTGACATTGAATATCAGTCTTTTTCTAGCTATTTTGGAAGGCCAAAAATCAAACAAACACATTTCTAATTCACTTAGTAATTTATGAGTGATATATAGAAGCATTCCATATCACCAAAACAAGTGCAGGATAAAATAAACAAACAAACAAATAAATAAATAAAAGCACAACATTCTCTCTCAACTAACTGTTTTTAAATTTTTTACCAGAAACCCAAATAAAAGGCTTGAATTACATTTTTCAAAATATCTATTGCAGTTATGGTAAGGTCATCTAGGGTTTCAATAATGAATTCTTTATATTCAGTTATTTAAGAATAAAATGTCAGGTATTCTGTTTTTTGCCTATGCCCGGAGCTGACCCTGGCCACAGCTCTCTGCACCCAAATCCCTTGGGGGAGAGAGCTGGACTCTCAGAAGTGCGGACAATCCTGAGAGCTCAGGCAACACCACTACTTTACCTCACATTCCTGGCTCAAGTGTTAACTGGCCTAAAACTCTCTGAACAAAGGAACGAAGGAGTAGTAAGGGAGAGGATCTTTCCAGTCTCTGCCTGCACCTAGAACTGAAAGCCAGTCACCAGGAGTGCTGACATATCTGAGGTATGGCCAACTCTTCTGCTTAGAGTAACCCACATGTAGCCCTCAGGGCACACAAACCCAGGAGCAGTCTTGAACAGGACACTTCCAGTTTCTGCCTGTGCCCTGAGCTGACCTGGTCTCAAAGTTCTCTGTACACAGATACTACTGGGAGCAAAAATGTCTACAGGGGTGCTGACACAGAGGCTTACAAGAGTGTCAAGACACTGTCAGAGATAGCAAGACCACCCAGCTAACACCAGAGACAACCTGATGGCAATAGGCAAGCACTGGAAACTAAGCAATAGAAACCAAGAATACTTGGCAACATCAGAGCACAATTCTTCAACCAAAGCAAATACTGGATATCCAAACACTCTGGAAAAGCAAGATTTGGATATAAAATCACATCTCATGATGATGATAGAGAACTTTAAGAAAGACATAAGTAACTCCCTTAAAGAAATACAGGACAGCCCAGGTAAACAAATAGAAGCCCTTAAAGAGGAAACTCAAAAAGCCGTTAAAGTACTACAGGAAAATACAGCTGATCAAGTGAAGGAATTGAACAAAACCATCCAGGATTTAAGATTGGAAATAGAAACAATAAAGAAAAGACAAAGGGGGACAATTCTGGAGATAGAAAACCTGGGAAAGAGATCAGGGGTCATAGATGCAAGCATTACCAAAAGATTACAAGAGATAGAAAAGAAAATCTTAGGGGCAGAAGATATCATAAATAACATTGACACAACCATCAAAGAAAATGTCAAACACAAAAAGCTCCTAAACCACAACATCCAGGAAATCTAGGACAAAATGAGATCAAACGTAAGGATAATAGGTATAGAAGTAAGTGAAGATTCCCAACTTAATGGGCCAGTAAATATATATAACAAAATTATAGAAGAAAACTTCTCTAACCTAAAGAAAGGAATGCCTATAAACACAAAAGAAGCTACAGAACTCCAAATATATTGGACCAGAAGAGAAATTACTCCTGTCACATTATAATCAAAAAACCAAATGCACACACCAAAAAGAATATTAAAAAGCAGTAAGGGAAAAGGGTCAAGTAATGTATAAAGTCAGACCTATCAGAATTACACTAGACTTCTCACCAGAGACTATGAAAGCCAGAAGATTCTGGGCAGATGTCATAAAGACCTTAACAGAACATAAATGCCAGTGCAGGCTACTATATCCAGCAAAACTCTCAATTAACATAAATGAAGAAATCAAGATATTCCATGACAAAACCAAATTTATATAATATCTTTCTACAAATCCAGCCCTGTAAATGAAAATAGATGGAAAACTCCACCACAGGGAGGGAAAGTACAACCTTGAAAAAGCAGGAAAGTAATCTTCTTGCAACAAACCTAAACGAAGAAAGCCACACAAACATAATTCCAACTCTAACAACAAAAATAACAGGAAACAACAATCAATATTCCTTAATATATCTTACCATCAATGGACTCAATTCCCCAATAAAAAGATATAGATTAACATACTGGACAGATAATGAGGACTTGACATTTTTCTGCATACAAGAAATATACCTCAGTGACAAAGACAGATACTATCCCAGAATAAAAGGCTGGAAAACAATTTTCCAAGCAAATGGTCCCAAGAAAGAAGCTGGAGTAGCCATTCTAATATTGAATAAAATTGATTTTCAACCAAAAGTTATCAAAAATATATGGAAAGACATTTCATATTCATCAAAAGAAAAATCCACCAAGATGAACTCTTAATCCTGAATATTTATGCTCCAAATTCAAAGGTAACTATATTCATAAAAGAAATCTTACCAAAGCTCAAAGCACACATTGTACCTCACACAATAGTAGTTGGAGATTTCAACACACCACTCTCATCAATGGACAGATCATGGAAACAGAAATTAAACAGAGACATAGACAGACTAACAGAAGTTATGATCCAAATGGACTTAACAGATATTTATAGAACATTTCATTCTAAAACAAAAAATATACCTTTTTTTTGGTACCTTCTCCAAAATTAACCACACGATTGGTCACAAAACAGGTCTCAAGAGAAACAAGAACATTGAAATGATCCCATGCATACTATCAGATCACCACGGGCTGAGACTGGTCTTCAATAACAACAAAAATGACAGAAAACGTCATACTCATTTAATTAGAAGAACACTCTGCACAATGATAACTTGGTCAAGGAAGAGATAAAGAAATTAAAGACCTTTTAGAATTTAATGAAAAAGAAGGAAAAACATATCCAAACTTATGGGACACAATGAAAGCACTGCTAAGAGGAAAACTCGTAGGTCTGAGTACTTCCCAAAAGAAACAGGAGAGAGCATACATCAGCAGATTGACAGCACACCTGAAAGCTCTAGAACAATGAGAAGCAAATATACCCAAGAGGAGTAGACAGCAGAAAATATTCAAACTCAGGGCTGAAGTCAACCAAGTAGAAACAGAAAGAACTATACAAAGAAAAACAAACAAAAAACAACAACAAAAAAAAACAAACAAACAAACAAAAAAAAAAAACCCAGGAGCTGGTTATTTGAGAATATTAACAAGAATAAGCCCTAGGCCAGACTAACCAGAAGACACAGAGAGTGTATCCAAATTAACAGAATCATAAATGAAAAGGGAGATATAAAAACAGAATCTGACAAAACTCCAATAATCATCAGATCCTAATACAAAAAGCCTACGTTCCACAAAACAGGAAAATCTGGATGAAATGGACAATTTTCTAGACAGATACCAGGAATCAAATTTAAATTTGAATCAGATAAACTGACTATAACTCAGTCCCATAACCCCAAAAGAAATAGAAGCAGTTATTAAAATTCTCACAACCAAAAAAAGGCCAGGACCAGACCGGTTTAGTGTAGAATTCTATCAGACCTTCATAGAAGACCTAATACTAATTCTGTCCAAAGTATTCCACAATATAGAAAGTGAAGGGTCACTACCCAATTCCTTCTATCAAGCCACAGTTATGCTTATACCTAAAACACACAAAGACCCAATAAAAAAAAGAGGAATTCAGACCAATTTCCTTTATGAATATCAATGCAAAAATACTCATTAAAAATCTCGCAAACCAAATTCAAGAAAACATCAAAAGAATCATCCACCATGATCAAGTAGGCTTCATCCCAGGGATCCAGAAATGGTTCAATATACAGAAATCCATCTATGTAATCTACTATATAAACAAACTCAAAGTAAAAATCCATATGATTATCTCAATAGATGGTGAGAAATCATTTGACAAAATTCAAGACCCCTTCGTTTTAAAAGTCTTAGAAATAACAAGAATTCAAGGCCCATATCTACACTTAGTAAAAGCAATATACAACAAACCAATAAACAACAACAAACGAAATGGAGAGAAACTTGAAGTAATCCCACTAAAATTGGGTACTAGACAAGGCTGCCCACACTCTCCCTACTTATTCAATATAGTATTCAAAGTCCTAGACAGAGCAATCAGACCACAAGAGGAGGTCAAAGGGATAGAAATTGCAAAGGAAGAAGTCAAATATCAATATTTGCAGATGATATGATAGTATACAGAAGTGAACACAAAAGTTCCACCAGACAACTACTAAGAATGATAAACAGCTTCAACAATGTGGCTTGGTATAAAATTAATTCAAACAAATTAGTCACGTTCCTCTACTCAAAGGATAATCAGGCTCAGAAAGGAATTAGGGAAATGACCCTCTTCACAATAGTCACAAATAACATAAAATACCATGGTATTAATCTAACCAAGCAAGTGAAATATCTGTGTGACAAAGTTTCTGAAGAAAGAAATCAAAGATCTCAGAAGGTGGAAAGATCTCCCATGCTCATGAATTGGCAGGATTAATATAGTAAAAATGGCCATTTTGTCAAAAAATCTACACATTCTATGCAATCTCCATCAAAATTCCAACTCAATTCTTCCTAAAATTAGGAATAGTAATTTGCAAATTCATTTTGAATAACAAAAAAACCAGAATATCAAAAACTATCCTCAACAATAAAAGAATTTCTGGGGGAATCACCATTCCTGACTTCAAGCTGATTACAGTGCAAAAAATAACTTTATGGTACTGGTACAGAACAGGCAGATAGATCAATGGAATCAAATTGAAGACCCAGAAATGAACACACATAACTATGGTCACTTGATCTTTGACAAAGGAAATAAATCCATACATTAAAAAAAAGGATACTTTTCAGTAACTTTTGCTGGTTCAACTGGCACTTAGCATGTAGAAAAATGCAAATTGATCTGCTCTCATCATCCTGTACAAAGCTTAAGTCCAAGTGGATCAAGGGTCTCCACATAAAACCAGATACACTCAATCTAATAGAGGAAAAAGTGAGGAAGACCCACAAATACACGGGCACTGGGGAAAATTTTCTGAACAGAACACCAATGGCTTATGCTCTAAGA
Organism: Rattus rattus; assembly: GCF_011064425.1. Taxonomy (NCBI): domain Eukaryota; kingdom Metazoa; phylum Chordata; class Mammalia; order Rodentia; family Muridae; genus Rattus; species Rattus rattus. Next base: position 46,927,900 of record NC_046171.1, read on the forward strand.
TCAAGATTCAAGAAATGGGACCTCATAAAATTACAAAGCTTCTGTAAGACAAAAGACACTCTCATTAAGACAAAAAGCCAACAGATCTTTACACATCCTACATCCAATAGAGGATTAATATCCAATATATACAAAGAATTCAAGAAGTTAGACACTAGTTTTAACCCATCCTAAGAAATGGAGTACAGAGCTAAATGAAGAATTCTCAGCTAAGGAATATCGAATGGCTGAGAAGTAACTAAAGAAATGTTCAACATCCTTAGTCATCAGGGAAGTGAAAATCAAAACAACCCTGAGATTCCACTTCACACCAGTAAGAAAGACTGAGATCAAAAACTCAGGTGACAACAGATGCTGGCAAGGATATGGAGAAAGAAGAACACTCCTCCATTGTTGGTGGGATTGCGAACTGGTACAACCATTCTGTAAGTCAGTCTGGAGTTTCCTCAGAAAATTAGACATAGATATACCACTCCTGGGCATATACCCAAATGAGGCTCCAACATTTAACAAGGACACATGCTCTACTATGTTTATAGCAGCCTTATTTATAATACCTAGAAGCTCCAGATGCCCTTCAACAAAGGAATGGATACAGAAAATATGGTGATCTACCCAATAGTGTACTACTCAGCTATCAAAAACAGTAACTTCATGAAATTCATGATGGTACTAGAAAATATCCTGTGAGGTAACCCAATCACAAAACAACAGACATGGTATGCATTCACTGATATGTGGCTATTGGACCGAAAGCTCAAATTACCAAAGATACAATGCACAGACCAAATGAAACTCAAGAAGGAGGATGACCTAAATGTGCATGCTTCAGTCTTTTTTAAAAGGGACAGAAATATTCAAAGATGGGGATATGGAAACAAAATTTGGAGCACAGACTGAAGGAACGGCCATTCAGAGCCTGCCCCACCTGGGGATCCAGCCCATATAAACACAGCCACTAAACACAGACAATATTTCTGATGCCAAGTAGTACCTGCTGACACAAGCTTGATATAGCTGTCTTCTGAGATACTCTGCAAGGGCATGACATATACAGAGGAGAATGCTAAGAGCAAACCATTGAACTGGGAACAGGGTCCCCATTGGAAGAGAAAGGATTATAGGAGCTGAAGGATCTTGAAACCCTGCCTATAAGAACATCAATGCCAACCAACCTGAGGTCCCAGGGACTTAACCACTACCCAAAGAGTACACATGGACACACCCATGACTCCAACTGCGTATGTTGCAGAGCACAGCCTTGTTGACCACCAATAGGAGTAGAAGCCCTTGGTCCTGCCAAGGCTGGACCTCCCAGTGTAAGGGAATGTCAGGTGGGGAGACAGGAAGCGGTGGGTGGTTGGGGAAGGGGAACACCATCATAGAAGAGTGAGGAGGGGTTGTAGAGGGGGTTTATGAACAGGAAACCTGGAAACGAGATAACATTTTAAGTGCAAATAAATGTATCCAATTAAAAAATAACAAAAAAATATCAGAAAAAGCAATGTTTCAGCATTCAAACATTCTGCCAATATTGAAAACAGAAACACATGCACACACGCATACACATGTGCCCACAAGTACACACAAAGACACCTGCGCAAGTGTTCACACACACACACACACACACACACACACACACACACACAAATTATTTCTAAATAATTTGGCAACTTTTGTTAAAGATAAAGGATTAAAGACTTATTGTTGCTTCTGGATTTCTTCTTGCATTCGTCTTCACACCTGTCTCCAAGCATGAAATCTTTCATGTTTGTTGTCAGTTTCTGATAACTTTCTTCAGTGTGACCACTTAAATACCAATCAACACAACTGTGTTATCATTTCATTTAAATCCTGATTTTTTCTAGTTTCTTATGTAAAATGAAACTTTTTATTTTATTTATGTATTGTCATTCAAATAAAATTTATAAACCAATATATCCATATGGCAAATGAGGTAGTTGAAATTTTGATTCTAATGAAACATATTATTTTCTTAAAAATTGGTGATGTTGAGATTGCTGGTTTTTTTTTTTTTGAAGAGAGTGTGTTAAATGTGCTAAATATTGTTGAATTCCCAAGAATAATTCATTTGCATTATAATAGCAGTAAGTGATGTCCAGAAGGAATACTGGAGAATGAACATATGTAACTGAGTATTGATATACCTGAATACGGGTCTGAAAAGAGAAAAGGGAGGAAGAATAGCTTAATTGTCCCATGAAAAATTATAATATAATTAGATTAGACTGTGACTTTTGAACTGCCGTGAGGTGAGCATAATTCATATTTAAAGGTTTATTGCCATGTATCATACATTTTATGTTTTTATTACTTTATAAGTTACATACTTCTTGTGGTTTGTCCTAAAGTTATCTGTATTTGATGCTAATTCCACTGCCCCAAGGACAGCTGCCTAGTCATGTACTCAGAACTCAGGTGACTTCACCAGAATCACCGCCCCATTGAATTTGTAAAGTACAGGTGAGGGGCAAGTACAGGAAAGAAGGAGGCCTGTCATTGGAGGAGAAGGAAAGATGGGCAGGAGAGAAGTTTGAAGGAAGAGAGGAGACTAGAACAGAAAGGAGAGATGAAGAGAGGGTGAGAAGCCATGGCAGGTGATGTTAAGATTCTCCTCTGTGTATTAACAGGTTATCAATGTTCTCAAGGGATGGATAGTACCGGACTTTGTATGTTTAAGTGGGCAATTATATCTTACCATTTGGGTCAAAGGTTATTGTGTTGTGTGTTCTTTTATGTGAGGGTTTGAGTGTAGGAAAGTGTGCAGCTGGGATGTGTTTCTGCCAAGATATCTAGCAGATATCTTGGAGCACTGAGGTGCAGGACCTAGCGGGGTAAAAGACAACTATACTGTTTTTTATTTTTTTTTTGGGGAGGGGGGGCTGGGGACCGAACCCAGGACCTTGCGCTTCCTAGGCAAGCGCTCTACCACTGAGCCAAATCCCCAACCCCCCTGTTTTTTATTTTTTATATTTTACAACAACACATACTTACATATAAAATAATATATTATTTTATAAGAAAGTTCAATATTACTTTAACACATTACATTTACAATAAATTTAATACAATAATATAATACAATAATTTAATAGAATTCATTATTTTATAAAAAATAAAATATTTAATCTAGAAATATTTTAACTTATGTGTGTTTTAGTCTTTAGATGTGAATATGATTACGAGTATGCACAAAGCCCAGATGAATGGGTTAACTCTAAGCCTGGAGATACAAGTAGGATTTGACGGCCCAATGGTAGGTAGTGAATTCAACTCTAGTCCACTGAAGAATATTATAGAGTCTTAAACAATCAGATATTCCCCAACACCTTCCAAAAAACATATAAGGTTATTATATTTTTAAAAAGTAACAGGTACACATATTACCATGTTCACTTTAATGCTTATCACACCAGTATACACATAAAGAAAAATGTTGCATTTTTCTTCATAAAATTCTGTTTTGTCTCAGTCAAAAGCAAATTAAAAATATTAAAAAGGAGTGGGAAACATCAGTCATTTCAAGTATAGAATGCATTGTAAAAACCTAATATTAGGTGTAAATAATCCAAAATAACATTTTACAACAAATGCTGGTAAGAATATTTTGGAAAAAAGAGCTATTCTACATTACTATGAAAGCAGGAAATGGCTTATGCATTATGGAAAAAAATAAAAAAAATATATTACCAAACTAAGCAAATGATTCAATTCTTTTTAATTTTTATTATATATTTCTTTACTTATATTTCAAAGGTTATTCCCCTTCCTGGGTTCCTGTCCTTAGCCCCCATTCCCTCTACTCCCATCCCCCATATGGGTATTCTCCCTATACATCCCCCTTATTGCCCTCTCCCATATTCCCCTGCATTGGGGGTCCACCCTTGGCAAGACCAAGAACTTTCCCTTCCACTGGTGCCCCAACAAGGCTATTCTCTGCTACATATGCAGTTGGAGCCCTGGGTCTGTCCATGTATAGTCTTTCGGTAGTGGTTTAGTCCCTGGGAGCTCTGGTTGGTTGGCATTGTTGTTTTTATCAGGTTGCAAGCTCCTTCAATTCTTTCAATACTTCCTCTAATTCCCCACAAGGGCGTCCTATTCTCAGTTTGGTGGTTTGCTGCTAGCATTGACCTCTGTATTGGACTTGCTCTGGATGTGTCTCTCAGGAGAGATCTATATCCGGTCCCTTTCCTCATGCATTTTTTAGTTTCATCAATCTTATCTAGTTTTGGTGGCTGTATATATATGGGCCACATGTGTGTCAGGCTCTGAATGGCCATTCCTTGAGTTGCTGCTCTAAACTTTGCTTCCATATCTCCTCCTATGAACATTTTCCCCCTTTTAAGTCATAAAGTACTAGCCTTATAAAAACAAAGTAAATATGTTTCAGAAAAATGTATAAGAAAACTCATCATAGGTGTTTACTCGTAACATACATCTCTAATAGAAAGCAGTTCACATAGCCCTGGCATGATAATGAGTTAATGTGTGAGACATCCACACTATGGAACGATACACAGCATCACCAAGTACACACTATTAGTTCACATGTGGCTAGAAAACTTCAAGGATATTTATGTTTGATAAGACGTAACACTTGGTCATAACATCCTTTGACATCTAAAGTGCTTAGAAATATTTACTATCCTTTCCATAAGAAGTATAATCAATCAAACTGAACACCACCAGTTTTTTCCTAGACCTACCAGGAAGCTAAAGGGTACAACAAACTCTTCCCTCATATATAAAGCAATTTACAAGTACATGGGCTCAAATTGAGTTCTGATAGGGTTGAAATAATGTCTGTATTCATGTGTAGGTGAAAATCCTGCCATATAGTGATTTTTATTATTTGCTACACCCAAGTTTTAATAGGGTGAAAAAGTCAATCTTTAGGATACACTGTAAGGATTGTGTTCTGTGACTTTTCCTGGGGAAACTTGAGAGTATATATTTCCTCATCCACATAGGGTCCCCCTGATAGATGATAAAAAAAGAAGATTGTACAAAGACCAACTTGGCAAAGTAATATGTTTAATGGTGTAAATCTTAGGAGTATAAGTGAAGAGTAAATTACAAGCATATGGTTGACTCAAACCAAACACATAACTGTAAAGCCCTGCAGAGCCTGGGGAATAACTCATGAGAAATACATTCTTAGGCTGCCAGTAGGAAGTACTGTTAACTCGGTGCCTTGGCGAATTACCTCTTCCAGTATATAAACTTGGGGAAAGGCCCTGAAAACCTCATCAATTTCAATTAATTCCTCAAACTAGTAAAGTTTGTTTGCTCTATGCATCTGAGAGAGTATTTACACAAGGTGGATTCTTTCAGTCCATAAGAAAATGCTACATGACTTTCTAATATTTCTTAATTCTCTTACATTATTTCCAGCACTTCTTCCACAGTGTTCCTGAGACCTGAATGGGGGTCTTCCTGTCTTTACCATCTATGATTGACTGACTGTATGAAAGTAACAATCACTTAGTTGGAGGAAGTTTATGGGACTGAGTCTTTGTGATATATACCCTATACACTGAAAAGCAGATTTCCTTCCAGATCTATTGAGGTATACAGCAACAGAACTCAATGGGCATTACAAGAGATGTTTAGAGGATGGTTTGACAGTCACACAAAATTTACCCAGGCTGTAGATTGAAAGAGAAGCCAAAAGCAGTCTCTATCTACTGAACAGTTATTAAGAAAGATGACAAGAGGAAGGAAGAGAGACACAGACAACGACAGAGGATGGAATCGGAAGTTTCTTGTCCCTTTAGCCATGAGAAACATTAATGATACAGCATAATTGATAAGCACAGTAACACATCTCCTATCAAGTTCTTGTTACTACTGTTTGAGTTATTTGACTATCTTAACATAATCTCTTGATAGGATAAACAGAGAAGGAGTAGATACATATGCTATGAAGGATTTCATGTGGAATCTTCATAGTAAAAAGGCACTTGCACATATTTGGCTAGGGAAAAATATGTAGAATTATATTAGAAATGAACTAGAGCATGTAAAGTTGGTGATCCCAGAATGTTTCGCATTGACTATAAAAATGGAATTTTTCTACTGGTAATGTGGAATTGTAATGTTCACCATGTTATCACTGGGTAAATCCTGGTTAAATGAACATGACAGTGAGGTATGCTTTTAGTCAAATATTGAGAATTATAACCATTTTATCAATAAGTTTTTATTTTATTTTATTTGATATTTTAAGTATTTATATTTCGTATGTTATCCCCTTTCATCCCCTTTCTCATTACCCTCTCCTCTCTCACCCTGATTCTAAGAGGAGGCTCCCACTCACACCCACCCACTCCCAAATCAAGCCCCTGGCATTCCTCTATATTGGAAAAACAAACCTTCATAGGACCAAGGACTTTTCCTCAAATTGATGCTGGAAAATACCATCGTCTCTCTATATAAGGCTGGAGTCATGGACCCCTCCATGTGCAAACAGTGGTTGGTGGTTTAGTCCCTGGCTTTTTTTTTTTTGTAGGAAGTTTACTTTCTTGCTTTTCCTAAGGTGTATTTTCCCTCATTGTGTTGGAGTTTTCCATCCTTTATCCTTTGTAGGGCTGGATTTGTAGAAAGATATTGTGTAAATTTGATTTTGTCATGGAATATCTTGGTATCTCAATCTATGGTAATTGAGAGTTTTAGGCTGGATTGGCGTTTGTATTCCCTTAGGGTCTGTATGACATCTGCCCAGGATCTTCTTGCTTTCATAGTCTCTGGTGAGAAGTCTGGTGCAATTCTGATAGGTCAGCTTTTTATGTTACTTGACTTTTTTTTTTTACTGCTTTTAATATTTTTTTTGTTTTGTACATTTGGTGTTTTGACTATTACGTGACGGGAGGGATTTCTTTTCTGGTCTAAAATGTTTGGAGTTCTGTATGCTTCTTATATGTTCATGGGCATCTCGTTGTTTAGGTTAGGGGTGTTTGCTTCTATAATTTTTTTGAAGATATTTACTGACCCTTTAAGTTGGGAATCTTAGTTCATTTCTATACATATTATTCTCGGGTTTGGTCTGCTCATGGTGTCCTAGATTTCCTGGATCTTTTGGGTTAGGAGCTTTTTGCTTTTTGCATTTTTTTTTTTTACTATTGTGTCAATACTTTCAATGGTACCTTCTGTCCCTGAGATTCTCTCTTCTATCTCTTACATTACGTTGGTGATGCTTGCATCTATGACTCCTAATATATCCTAGGTTTTCTATCTCTAGGATTGTTTCCTTTTGTGATTCTTTTTATTGTTTCTATTTTTTTTTTTTTAGATCATGCATGGTTTTGTTCAAGTCCTTCACCTGTTTTGTTGTGTATTCTCTAAGGGATTCTTGTGTTTCTTCTTTAAGGGCTTCTACTTGCTTACCTTTGCTGTCCTCTATTTCTTTAAGGGAGTTGTTTATGTCCTTCTTAAAGTTCTCTATCATCATCATGAGATGCAATTTTAAATTCAAATCTTGCCTTTCAGGTTGTTGGAGTATCCAGCATTTGCTTTGGTGGAAGAACTGGGTTCTGATTATTCTGAGTAGTCTTGGTTTCTGTGGCTTATGTTCTTGTGCTTGCCTCTCACCATCTGCTTATCTCTGATGTTATTTGATCTTGCTGTCTCTGACTGGAACTTGTCCTTCCTGTGGGCCTGTGAGCCTATAATCTTAGGAGTGAGAGGGCTTCTGGGTGACCAGCTCTCTCAGAGTATGTTTTGGCTTTGAGAGCTGCGGGACAGCCCTAGTACTTGGTACAGATGGAGACCAGAAGTGTCCTGTCCTACCCTCTCTGGGCTCTTGTGCCCTGTGTGCTCCAGGCATGTATCTCCTTGGACACCTAATGGAGAGAAAGTGGGGTCTTACCTGTGGGCTGTGGGCTTAGGATGGAGAGCACTTCTGGCAGACCAGTTCTCTGAGGGCAGGTTTTGTGTCCAAGGGCTGTAGGACAGCCCCAGCTCTGGGCACAGATGGAGAGTGGAAGCATCCCATCACAGAACACCCTGTGGCTTCCAAGATCTGTGCATTCCCAGAAGGTTTCTTTTTAGATTTTCAGTGGAGAAAGTGTGGGGTCCTAACTGTGAGCTGTGGGCTTTGGAGGGTGAGCACTTCTGTCAGAACAGCTCTTTGCCAGTTGGTTTGGGGACCAAGAGCTGTGGAGAAATCCCAGATGTAGGTCAAATGGAGACAGGAAGGGTCTATTAATAAGTTTTAAAACTCTAGAGAAATGTGTCAGGTCTTTTTGTATTTGATTTTTGATTATTAATATTCTCTGTCTGTTTGGAGAACTGCAACATTCTTGAGAGTTTAGCTGATGGAATGTTATTCTTATCTTTTGGTTGTTGTTATGATTATTCAGGCTGGATACCAAATATTAAATTTTTAACTGACTTCTATACATATCACCAAATAAGAATTCTCTGATTTTTTTCTATGAAATTAGGTATATACTTACAACAAACACTTCTTGTAGTCACAGATATCAGTAATATTTATATTTTCTAAAACAATGTTGGTTTTGGCTTGTCATATATTCTTACATGAAAGAATCGTTCCTTTGACTCTCATATATTACTGGACACTGATAATATCTGTATACTACTAAAATTTATTTTTGTTACTGTATATTTATTTTATAATTTTTTATTTTTGTTCTCTTTTGAGACTTCTAAGAGCCTGTGGAAATTTTATTACAGGTTATCAACAAGTTTTGACTCAAGAAGTAGTCCAAACTTTGAATCAATTAATAGATAACATAAATGGTTAGCACAGATCTGTATTTTTTCTTAGATGAATTTAATATTTGAAGCTTGGTATTATCAAGCTGTGTATTAGACCAAGCAAGAATTTTCCAGCCAGGCTGTGGAGCATTATACATTTAAGCAGTAAGATAAGTATCCTACAATTTTCAAACAAAAAATGATCTGTAATTGAGCTGTTTGACAATGTCATACATTTTCTAATTTTATTTTATAATGTCATGAAAAAAGGGGATTATATGCATTTACTATAGGCCTCGGTTTTATAATGTACATAGGACAGCATGGTAATACTCCCTATTCTGGAGAAAGAGTAATCTTGAGCAAATGGATCTTGATTTAACAAAATGGACTCAAATTTTGTATGTGTTCCTCAACAACAGTGTGCATCCTTATGTTAGTTCAGTTTTTACAGAAAGAAAAGAGACAAAATATTGTCGTACATTTATTCTGAAGTAAAATTAGCATAACATGCAAATTAAAAGCTAATCTGAACACTAATAATTAGTATTAAATATAAATCCTGGCACAGGAGGTCAAAGTCATGTTAATTGTGTTCTGATTGCTTGAAAACTTGATAATTTATGTTAAACCATTAAAAAGAAAGAATTTTGGTGACATTATGGATAGGCCATTTGACAGGGTAATAATTAGCAAAAATCTTTCACATATTATGATTTTTCAAATATGTGTAGAATTATTTTTCATGTGTCTCGATCAAAGTTCTTTGTGTTTATACAACTACTTGATTTTGATGGTAAGTAATAGTCATCAAATTTAATTCCAACTGTTTACTGTGGAACTATAGAAAAAATGATTATTTTTGTAATATATATATATACACATTATATATGGTTTTTGTTTAAATTACTTTGATTTTGATAGTATATTGAACGTAAGCAAGCTATTCTTTATTCCTGTCTCTGTGGCTTAAGGCTTCAATCTGCATCCTGTGCTATTAGTTTAGTTATTTAATTTTTTAAAGTACCACGTTATCTTATTTTCTGAGACAATATATTAAAGTTATATAATTTCTGTTTTCTGTTGGATTTTAGTACTATGTCTACTATTCTGAGTCCTTGCCTTTCGCTCTAAGCTGGAAAATTAGATTGATGATATTAGCACATCATCATACTGGGGATGTTTTTGACCTATGAAACTGATTTGTTCAGGAATTTTAATCCAATAACATGGCTGTTCTGCTTGGAGAAGGAGTTGAGTTCAAAGATCTTCTATGTTTATGTGATCTGGCTGAAATGCACATAAACACTGGATTACAATAAGAGATGTATGTAATACAGACATACCCTTAGTACACAATTTTAATGCATAAAAATGAAAGTAAGGTTAGTATGTAGAAGGAAGTGTCCATGTTTGGAAGCAAAGTTGAATTGAAGGGCAGACAAATGGGTTAATCAGAGAAAGATTACAGAGAATCAGTCAGAGATAGGCTAAGCCTAAATTCTTCCAGTGCCAGGCAGGAAAGAGATATTACTTAAAGAGCAGTGCACACAGGAGTGGAGTTAAGTCAGGTGAGTTTGATAGAATTCAGTTTAGAAGCAGTTTTTACCAGACAGTTAGCTATAGAGAGAACAACAGAAACCAGCACAAGCCAGATAATAAGAAGAAACAGAATATTAGAAGAAATTTCTAAAGTTAGTTTGATGCCAAGCAGATTTCAATTCTGAGAGAAACCAATTTGTATTTGTCAGCTTGGTCTGGAGTGTGAACCAAAAAAAAAAAAAAAAAAGCTGAGTTGAAAAAGACAGTCAGCCAAAGTTCATAAAACAAACAAACAAACAAAAAACAAACAAACTACAGAGTGTTCACATTCTTCAGTAAGCCTCTAAAATGGAAAGAATATCTGCTGAATAAAAGTTACATTAACACTGATTGACAAATTTGGAAAGAATTATCACTGTAATAAAAATTAATATTTGTCAATAAGAATGAAACATTTATACCATTTTGTGTAACATAGGATTTATTATAACTACATTTCACATTTTCTGTTTTAGTATTAAGTTCCCTGAGCAAAGTAAAATTATTCACAAATACCAAGCAATCAATTTTTGTTTCACTAACAGTCATTTAAATATCGAATCAATTCATATATAGCATGCAAACATCTCACAAATATGTAGCTTTATTTATAGGATTTATATTTTGTAGCTATGAACATTAAATGTGTGTTAACTTACTCAGTATTCCATGCTGCGTGTTCTCAAAACTTTACCATTCTCTTCATGAGTTTAAAAATTTACAAATAAACATTTTACCTTCATGCTATTGCAAGGCGCAGCTTGAATTTATAATTTCAATCATGTTTTCAGTTTTAATATTGGATTACTTTCCAGTAATTGTTTATAGGAAAGTAATTTATTTTTTTATTTATGATTATTCCTTACATATTTAATGAAGCATAAACACCTTGTGAGAAATCAGTTTTTCTTCAAGGGCCTTTATGTTAATTCTTTGGATTATTACACAGAGCTAATTGTTGTCTCTCAATACAACTGTATTTCTCCGTTATAAGTATATTTGTGTTTTATTTTCCTTTCAGTGTTTATATACAGGTAAAATGTTCAGCAATGTTAAAAGGACTAATGGAAAAACCACATTATTTGCCTGTTATTTTAAAAGAGAAATCACCTATAAAGATGTTTGTTGTACATATTTTCTTTCTTCTTTTCATTTTCTTTTTTCTCTCCATTTCCCTCATTTTATTTCAAAAGTAGAGGAATATTTTCTCTATTCTTATTTTGGTAAGAGTTTTCAGGACAAATGCGCAATTAATTTGGCTTTATATCTTCCTGCTTATAAACATAAACCCATGGTTTTTTTTATTTTAAATTGAAGAATGCAGAACACACTGATTTTTTTTTAAATTTTGAAACACTTTTCCATTTTTGGAATAGACCTTACTTAATCATTTTTAAGTTATTTTTATACATTCTTGTATATGTCTACACAATTTGCTACAGTTGGGGGAAACTTTCTATGGATTTTGTTCTTTATGATATGTATCATAAATTTATCTCTGAACTCTAATTTTGCTACAATTTATACATTTTAGTTATTTTTATCATATTTTATTTTAATTTAATAATATTTGTTCATATTTTTATTGAAACTTCTCTTATCCATTATGTAGAAATGTCTTTGTTTGACATAACACTGAAGTTTTAATGTTTTCCTGACAAATATCATTATAAATTTTTATTTCAGTGATACTTGAGCTCATACATCCTATTCTTTATGGCATTTTGAGTTCATAAGATTTCATGTGTCCAAGTCTGTAATTTTTGGGGGGATAAAATTTTTCCATTTGACCTTAGAAGAGTGTGAATGTTCCTGTTAGAAGATGAGTCATTCAGATATCAGTTAGAATCTGTTTCTAGAATGCTATTTCACAGTTATAACTATGTTTCTATATTCACAGGGTCTTGCCTCTAACAAGTCTCAATTAGTCACTGTGAGATCATGTAGAACTTTGGTTCATTCACTTATAATCCCATCATCTGTTATCTTGCCCACTTTGATGCTGCTGTGAGATTTAAACATTGGTGTGTTTGCTTTCAGAGTTTATATTCAGGCACGTGTCATTACTATTTATTCTGGATATTTTCTGGTTGGCTTTGAAGTCTTCATTGATTATATTTGACATAGATACACCAACTTCCTTTTTTCATGTCTTGTTACAATAATTTATGTCTATTAATCCACATACTTGTAATCTGTTCAATTCTTTTCTGGAATTTATGAGATAGTTGGTGAGGAGACAATGTTCTGGTAGTGTATTATAATAGCTAGTTTTTGTTAAAGACAATAATTCATGGCAAAATGATAGATTGCTTAGGTTGCGGAATGGTGAAATTCACCAAAATATTTTCACAATTGTTTGGTTATTTATTTTGTTTTCGTTTTGTTGTTCTTGTTATTTGGTTCATTTTTATTGAGGAGAGAAAAGAACTTACCCTGAAAAAAGAAATACAGGAAATAAAGTACCACTTTGAGCTCACTGTTACCAGAAACAGGTTTCTGGATTGAGTTTACAATCAATTTTTGAAGGAATGGCAGAGACAAAGGTGCCTCAGACATTGCAGACATATTCACAGTGCAGAGGGAAATGAATTAATGCCTGGATGTTCATGCACAGTTTGCTTTCTCCTCTCTTATGCAAGCCAATCCTGTTCCTGCCTAGGGGATAATGAGCTTCCCTGAGTATATCCTTCAACCTTAGTGTAACCAAGATAATCCTCCATGAGCTGAGTTGAGTGGTGGTTGCACATGTCCTTAGTAATAGCACATGGGAGGGAGTGGCATTGAGATCTCTAAGAACTTAAGCTGGTGTACATAGCTAGTTCCAGGAAAGCCAAGGTCTCTCTCTCTCTCTCTCTCTCTCTCTCTCCCTCACACACACACACACACACACACACACACACACACAAATCTGTCTTAGAAAAAAAAACGATAATCTTGCATGGACAAGTTCACAAGCTAACCTAATATTACAGTTCCTTACTCTTTGCCAGGTGATTCTAATTATGTCAAGTTGAACTTAAAATAATCATCACAAAGGAGAACTTCACATAATAGTCAGTTAGTACTCCTCAAGTTGGATGAGCATGCATATTGTTTATTTTTATCACTGCTATGATTAATAGCTTCTGAAATTATGAGAAGCATTTTAGCACCAAAGCAGTTTATTTTAGCACATAGTTCGAAGTGAGTACAACCCAACATAGTGGAGAACCAATGGCACTAGTAACCTGAATCATATGTTCACATTGCACACGGCCAGTGGGCAAGCAAAAAGGTAAATAGTAGAGTTCAGCTCATTGTTTACCTTTTTTTATAAATTCAGAAATAAAACCCATGTGAATGCACCACTTATATTCAGGTTGAACCTTCCATGCTCAATTAGGTCTCACTGGAAACATTCCTATAGACAAAAAAGTAAAATAATAATAATAATAATAATAATAATAATAATAATAATAATAATAAAATAAATAAATAAATAAAAATATTGGAGGATGTTTTCATAGTGACTTTAACTCCCTGTGGTAGTTTGAAAGAAAGCAATGTCCTCTAATGCCTCACAAGGAGTAGCAGTGGCAGTAGTAAGAGGTTTGAACTTGTTGGAGTAGGTGTGTTCTTATTGGAGGAATTGTGTCTCAATCATTTCCTGTTACTTGAGGTTCTAGACGTAGAACTCTCTTCTACCTCTCCAGCACCATGTCCACCTGCATGTCACCATGCTTCCTAATGTGACAATAGATTAAGTCTCTGATATTATAATTGAGCCCCAAACTAAATGTTTTACCTTATAAGAGTTGCTGTGGTCTTATATCTTCACAGCAATAGAAACTATGCCTACAACAGAAGTGGACACCCATGACTGGGTATTGCTGTAATAGGCCTGATTATTCTTTTGAGTGGAGGAATGTAGACTTTAAGAATTTGGATTAGAAAAGCCATTGGATCCATAAAGTGGACTTAATGAGCCATCCTACAAGTAACATGATACACTGTGACGTTGAAGATGATTTGGGCTCTGGGGGGCTCAAGAGGTTTTAAAGAAGTATTATTATGTAGACTAGATACCTTTCTTGAGGTATTTTGATAAAAAAAAAAAAGTGTCTGCTTTTGGAATGTGTCTGAAAAATCTGCCTGAGGCTAAATTGAAGAGTTTGGATTGATGGTATTGAGAGAAGAAATTTCAAAACACAACTCTGTAGTATGATCATTAGTGTTCACTCCTATGAGGATCTACATTGAAAAGGAAAAAGGTGACCAAGGAAAAATACAAAATATAGAGTTCAAGGAGAAAAGGAACACCAGGAAGTGGAGTGAAGCTAAGTCTTTCATTCAAAGAGATAAATGGACTAAAGAAAGAGGTAACCTCATGCAAGACACCACACAGCTAAGCTTTCAATTTATGAAAAGGAATTAAAGAAAAGCATAGGACTAGGTGTAGTTTTGCATGCCTTTACTCCAGGACAGTCAAGTTTAGGCACTGAAGAAGACCACTGAAAACAGAAACCTGGTGAAGATGTAATTGAACTTGGTTCTATGTTTCAGACTCAGCAAGCAGCAGAAATTAGCGTCTTCTGAAATGTGGTTCTAGCTTTATAGGCAAGAATAGAAGAAAAGGGGCCATGGAAACTCCATCGTGACTAAGGAAAGCTGCTGAGGCATGGTATATGCCAGGGATGTTCTTGTGTGAAGGCAGAGAAAGGACATTGAGTGAAACCATAAAGACAAAGCCTAGATCTTGTTGATTTTGTTTGAAGACACAAGATCTTGATAATGCCAGAGATGTAGAATGATCCCTCAGAAAATATGCTAACAGGAAGTGGAACCAGCTGGAGAGAGAGCTTGAGAGAGCTTTTTGCAAAGAGTTAAGATGAAAAACAAACCAACCAACCAACCAACAAAAGCAACACAGCTGTACTCCCTCACCTGCAGGGGTAGCCAGTACTCTCCTCAGTGCATGCCCTGGAGCCAAGCTTAATGGTAGCACTCTCCCCAAGCAGCTGTCTCCTGTCCTTGGAAAGAAGCAGAAAATTAATGCCCTCAAAATGGTAAGACCACCCCCACCCCCACCCTTAAGCTATGGGAAAGAGACAACCAAGCGTTTCCAGCAGTCAAAAAGAAACAGAACAGCTGTGAACAGCTTGCAACAACAAGAAAGAATGCATTGTCATTGATAACAAGACTGAGTTATTCCTTCCCAGATAAAAAATGTCCTTTTCCACATGTATGGTTGCTCCTTGCTGTCTGAACAAGCATTATCAGTTTGAGAGATAACAATATTTTACCCCTTACCCTATCGTGCAATGCCAAGGCTCAAAAGCCCCAGCTTGTCCAATTCCCCCATATAAACCCTAAGCCCCTAGACTTGGGTGTTGCATTCCTAACCTACCACGCAGAGACATCTGTGTCCCTGGGTTCAAACTTGAATAAAAAGACTGTCGTGTGCCTACATTGGAGATGTGGCCCTTGGTTGCCTTCTGGGGTTCTCACAAACTAGGCATAACATTCTAGGGGAGGGGGTTGTCCATCTGTGATTCCCCAGCAGATCCCCAGAATCCCTGACCTGGAGAGTCTAGTGCCTGCCAGTGAGTGTTCAGTATTTCTGTATTGTCTGTGTCTGTTCTTGCTTTGTTTCTTTGGAAAAGCCTCAAGGTGTCTGTTTAAGCAGCAGAGAGTAACTTGGAGAAGATGCCCTGGGGAGTCATGGCCGCAGGGGTCAAGAAGATGTTCCTGATCCCAGGAGTGAATTAGTCATTGTCAAGGAGAGGAATTTTTGGAAGAGGAAGAGGAGCCTCACCATAAGTTACTTTCCTCTCAGTGTTACCTGTATTTTCAGAGGTTGGACTCTGTGAGTCTGAGTGTTTGGGTTCACTTCTAGTTTCAGTCACAATGTGGCTTTGTCCAGGTTTGTTTGTCTGCTGTGTTTCTTGTGGTAATTGGTTTCATTCTGTACTGGACTTTGACAGATTCTGTGACGATGGGACAGACTGATTCTCACCTCTCATTATAGTCTTAGCTTATTTTAAAGAAGTCAGGCCCAGATTTCGCAACCTCTCTGTAGGTGTGAGGATCAAGAAAATGACCATATACTGCAGCAGCTGGGAATGGACAACTTTTGAAGTTGGCTGGCCTCCAAAGGGACCTTCCATCTCTCAACAGTGTTAGAGGTAGGAGACAGGGTGTTTTGAAGGTTCAGGGGCATCCTGATCAAGTCCTATACATAGTAGTTTGAAAGAATTTGGTTACCACTGGCCACTTTATATTAAGGCTTTCCTCTTTCCCCTTGCCAACATTTCCTCATCAATAGGAACAGTATCTTCCCTGGTGGTGAAAAAATGGAAATGGGAAATTCCCAAACCTTCAGAACCTCTTCACCCTATCTTACAGACTGCATCCCTGATTATATTCTCTTTTCCCTGAGTTATATCCAGGCATCAGTACCACCAGCACTTTCCCCAGTCCAAGACCTGGAGAAAGCCCCAGCACAAGCCCTGGCTTCAGTAATGTCAATTTCTGAAATAGAATGGGGCCCTGCATGAGGAACACGGAGGAGGTATATGGTACTTCCTGAAGCTATAGAGCCAAAGGCAGATTTCACTGTTTTACCCGTAAACAGGACCAGGAGATCAACAAGAGAATCAACCCCACCATTATTGGCCCTTCTCTACGATGATCTTTATAAATGGAGTAAAGAGAATACCTGATTCTCTGACAACCCTAGGGAGCTCATTTGTCCCTTAGACACACTCCTGTTCACTTCTCAGCCCACTTGGAACGATTGGCAGCAGTTTTCGCAGATTCTTTTTACCACTGAGGAAAAGGAGCACATCATTTTAGTGGCCTGAAAGAATGTTGAGAGAGCTAATAATGGCACTCCTATCCAGAACCCTGCTGACATTGATGATGGATTTCTCATGAAAACAGCCTGGGACTACAATAAGGGTAAAGGCAGGGAGTGTCTTAGAGTCTATCACCAGACTCAATTGACAGGTCTCAGGACAGCCTCTTGATGACCCACAAATTTGGTCAAGGTTTGTGATATCAGGCAAGAGAGTAATGAAGACCCAGCAGTGTTTCTTGAGTGGATGGCAGATAACAGTAGTACTGGTGATTATCAATCAGTCTACACTAGACATTAGAAGAAAGTTACAAAAGTTAAAAAGATTAAAAATCATTAAGAAATTTAGTGGGGGTTGCAGAGGTATCATTATTAGGTGTATCATAACTGGGAAACTAAAGATGAAAAGAAGATTGAAGAAGGAGAGATATTAAACAGAGATTTGGCCAAAGTCCTTGTGGCCAATAATATTCTGAACCCAAAAGAGAGGCAGCACCAGCTCTTGCATAATGCTGAATGGAAGGATCCTAAAAGAGGCTGTCAACCAACATTAGGTAAGAACCAATGTGCCCATTGTAAGGATGTAAGACATTGAGCTAAAGAGTCTCCAAAGTGAAAGCCAAAGGCTAAGATCATGGTCATGGAGGAAGAAGAAGATTAAGGGAGTCAGAGTTTGGACCCTCTACCCAAGCCCAGGATAACGCTTAGAGTAGAGGAGAAACTTCTAGACTTCCTCGTGGATACTGGAGCTCAACATTCTGTGCTCTTAAAGGCTGAAGGGCCAATGTCTTCTAAGAAGTCCTAGGGCCAGGGGGCCCCAGGCACCAAACAATATTCACAGACTACCTGAGGAACAGTGGACTTAGGAATGAGATAGGTAACCCATTTATTCATGGTCATTCCTGAGTGTCCCTACCCCTTACTGTAGAGGGATCTTCTCGCAAAAAATGAGGGCCCAAATTCATTTTAAACCCAGGGAAGTCTGGTTAACAGATCAGAACAGAGTCTGATCTAGGTGTTGAGATTTAATTTGGTTTGGGGGACTAAGTATAGACTAGAGACTAAAAGTCACCAGCCACGCCCAAACAAGATTTAGATGTTTGGTTGAGAAAGGTTCCCCAGACACGGAAAAACAGAGATATGGGCTTGGAGAAACATTGACACCCAATGATTATAGAGTTTAAACTGGGGGTGGATCCAGCCTGAGCCTAGAAATACCTCATGTCTCAAGAGACACAGAAGGGGATCACCCTCCCTTTCCATCCCATATTAAAAAAACCGCTGTCCCTGGGAATCCTCAGGCCATGTCTTGGCCTGGAATATTCCATTATTAACTGTGAAGAAGTCAAATTTCAATGACTATCACCCCTTCCAGGACCTATGGGAAGTTAACTTCAGGATGATAGACATACACTCCATGGTGCTGAATTCTTTTACTTTATTGAGCTTGTTGTCACCAGATTGGAAATGGTATTCTCCTCGACCTAAAAGTGCTGTCTTTAGCTTACCGTTGGCTACTAAAACCAGGAATATTTTGTCTTTAACTGGTGTGATCCTGAAAGAGACATTAATGGACAATTCACAAAGGCTGTCCCCAGGCCATAAGAATTCACCCAGAATTCTTCATGAAGCTTTACATGAGGACTTTGGTGAATACTGGGATAATAACGCAGACATAACTCTTCTTCAGTATGTAGATGACCATTTGGTTTTAGTGGTTCTGGAGGACATGGGATATTGGGTATCTGCAAAAAAAAAAAAAAATAGCTCTGTAAAACCAAAGTCACCCATCTCAATTATATTCTGAAAAAAGGCCAGTGAGTGATGGCTTTCCACAAGAAAAGAGACTGCCATCAACATCCCTAACCCCCAGACCCAACGACAAGTGAGCGAGTTCTTAGGGTCTGTGGGCATTTATAGATTATTGATTCTGGGTTTTGTTGAAATAGAGAAGCCTTTACTTAAAGCTGTCAAAGAAGCAAAAGACTTCATTTGGGTTCAGCAACACCAAAGAACCTTTGAAAAAGTAAAACAGGCCCAACTGTTGGCCCTTGTTTTGGAGCTACTAGACATTACTAAGCCATTCCATCTATATGTTGAATAACATAAAAAAAATAAAGAGATCCTGACCCAAACTCTAGGGCCATGGAAATGACCAGGGTCTTGTTTTTCAAAGAAATTAGAGTCAATGGCAACAAGATGGTCACCCTGCCTGCATATCATCGCTGCTATGGCATTACTGGTTAAGGATAAAGATTAAATTAGCTTTGGGAAAGAATTTGGTCATCATAACTAACTCCCATACAATTGAAGGAGTATTCAAACGGCCTCCTGTGGTCTCAGTAATGCCCAGGTGGCTCCTTATCAGACCTGACTAATTAACCCTGGCAAGTTAATTTCCAGCCTTCTGTCTCCATAAATCCTATGACTCTTCTCCCTGATCCTGATTTAGACCATCCTCCACCAATGTAGCAAATTCTTGGCTCAGGTAGATAGTTCCAGACCAGACTTGAAGGATTCCCTTTGCCAGCAGAAAAGTGGACTTGTTTTACAGATAAGAGTAGCTTCATTTGTGATGGTCAGAGCAAGACAGAAATGAAAATAATCTGGACTCAATTTCTTCCCCCAGGTACTTCACCTCAAAGGGTTGAACTAATAATACTAACCCATGCCCTCATCTCGAGGAAAAGGACTGGCTGTTAACATTTATACTGACAGTAGATATGCATTTGCAACTGCTCATGTACATGGAGCTATTTACCAAGAGAGAGAGGACTCTTAACTACAGAAGAGAAAACCATCAAAAATAAAGATAAAAATCCTACAAGTTTCTTAAAGATTTCTGGTCGCCAAAGAGTTTGACAATCATACATTGTCCAGGCCATCAGAAAAGAACACCAGTTACTCGAAGTAACAACCTAGCTGTGAAAACTGCTAAAGAGGTAGCCCTAGAAGAAATGGCTGCCTCTGTGTTGGCTACTGTCCTTACTGAATCACCCAATCCCAACTTAACAGATTGCCCTGTCTCTATGGAGGAAGGGATGAAATGTGCTAAGAATCAGCTCATGAGTCAATGTTCAGAAGGCAAATGGCAGTCAGCTGAAGGTAAGCTAATATTATGCCCCTCATTGGCAAAAACCATTGTCAGGAAAATCCACACAGTCACTAACATGCAAGTGAGATAGATGGCCAATGCAATGTGACAATCTAAGGTGACTTTCAAGACTATACAGAATACTATTGAGGCTATAATGTCAAGCTACAGAGCTTGTCATCTAATAAACAACCATAATACTCCCAAATATCGAGGCTCTTGACTGTGAGGTAAAAGACTGGGGACGTACTGGAAAATTGATTTTACAGAAAACAAACCAGGAAAGTATGGATAAAAGTACTTGCTGGTGTTCTGGAAACCTCCTCCAGATGGAGAGAAACATTCCCATGGAAGGCCAAGACAGCAAAGGCGATGGCTTAGAGATTGCTAGAGGATATCTTACCAAGGAAATGAAGCTGGAGAGAGAGAGAGAGAGAGAGAGAGAGAGAGAGAGAGAGAGAGAGAGAGAGAGAGAGAGAGAGAGAGAGATTTTTTTAATCAACAAAGCTAAAAGAAGTTGGAGATCTGAAGAGCATTTTGACATCAGACAAAGAGATGCGGAGTTTGGATTTTGTCCGGCTGTTTTTCACTCTTATTTTCTTATGTTTCCTTTCTTCCACTGTGGAATGGTAATTTATGTCCTGTACTATTATATGTTGAAAGTATGTAATCTGCTCTTTCATTTTGATTTTCTAGGAATAATAATTAAGAAATTTCAAGAGTCTCAGAAGAGACTTTGAACTCAGGACATTATATGTATAAGACTGCTAAAGACTATGGGGATTTTTACAGTTCGACATGATATTTTTGCATTGTGATGTGGCTACAAGCCCCTAAAGGCCAGAGAGTGGAGTATGGAGGTTTAAAAGCAAATGGCCTTCCTAGGCTAATATGGAGTGACGTTATTAGGAGGAGTGGCCTTATTGAAGTAGGTGTGGCATTGTGGAGGAAGTGTTTCTCAGTCACTACCTGTTTTCTATGGATTTAGATGTAGAACTCTCAACTACATCTCCAGCACTGTTTCTGCCTGTGTGCCACAATGCTTCTTGTGATGGTGAACTATAATCCAGCCTTAATTAATGCTTTTATGTTGTAATAGTTGCTATGGTCATGGTGTCTCTTCACAGCTGTAAAAACCCTAATTGTTACATGCCCCCAAGTTGATAATGAAAAGTAATCATAAAATAATATAAATTATAGTCTGATGGAAAAGGTACATGAAATGAATCATGTACTAAGTTGAGGGGTTTTAACCAGCTCTTTGTATGCTAATCAATGGAAAACAATGTAATTAAGGAAAGAGCTAAAATACAGAAAAAGACTTTTTTAATTTACAGTTTTGAACCAATGTTAGTTGGTTAAATCTCAAAAAAAAACTCACATATAGAAATGATTAAGAAATACAGAATGAATATGTGTTATTCTATCTACTCCCATATATTAAAATAGTACATTATAATGAAAGTATATTATATTTCTATTACATAAGTATATATCACTCTACTGAAGCATGTAGGGGGCCATATCATTAAAGAAAGTTATTTTCCATCTGAAAGTAGCTATCAATTGACAATAGCTTCTCAGGTAAAGGGAGAGCATCCTCCACATCTCACACAACATTTCTAGTATTTTGGTTGGTTGGATTTTGTGCAAATCTTGTAATACTGACAAAAACGTTTTTCAAAGCATCAAGAGAAGTAGCTCAATGGTATCTACATCTAATATTCTAAGATAAAGTTCTATGCACTTTCTGCATGCTAAGCTACTCATTGCCTATTGATCTCTAATAATATACTTCTCTTTAAAACTTTACCTCTAGTCGAAGATTTTATTCTTCAAAATTGCAGAAAAAGCAACCGAAAGTCAATGGCGCATGGCTTTGTTGAGTGTCTTGTCAGTGTGCCAGTTCCTCAAGCCATGAAAAGATTTGTCCTTTTCAGAAATATTCTAATGTTCCCAGGTCCTCCCTTAATAGTGCAGACACAATGCATTTATACAAAATCGTAAAGCATGGCCTGAGTATCTAGGTCCAGCAACTGAGACAGCTGAGGCAGGAAGATTACTTCAAAACAGAAGACTATGTTCAACACAAGTAATAGACTGAACCCTTTAATAACAAAAAGTGTAATGGGTAGAGGTTCTGAAAGGGTAATTTTACTTTTATTTATATTTAAGTTAATAATCACAGTGTCACTAGATAAAAATCTAAATAAAAAATTATTTGCAACAGTTCAGGAGGCTGGGAAGGCAGGGACTGAAAACCTGGGGTGTATTCTTATTGTGCTCTAACGGTGGATTTCCCACATGGGAGGAAAGAAACTGAAGACAGAAAGCCTTTATTAAGTTAACCTGACCTGTTATGATCTTCAGGTCATCATAAAAAAATAAAAATGTGTTCCATTAGGTTACATCTGCTACAACTGGTAAAATGAGAATTGAATTTTTAGCACAAACTTTTTATTTCACATCGAAAGCATAAGAGGAATTAAATGAATGTATGCTACTTGAACTCAAGGAGAACTTAATAATAATATTAACGCTAGTGTACATTCAAGTATTCGGGAGGTAATGATTTTTAATGTTTTCAGAAAGTGTGCAGTTTTTAACATATAACTGATAAATTGTATTCGTGAAGTTGAAAATAACATAGAATTTATTTCAAAATATATTTTAACATCGTAATAGTAGGAATTCAATCTGAGTTTACTTGAGATATACCTACATCAAAATATTTATGTCACCAAAGAGGGATTTTCAATCAAGGACAAATATAGACTCTAAACTTACGTCTTTACTTTTTTATAATTGAAATAATTATTGTGGTCCTTCGGACTGGAGGTTTTCCAGAAGATCTCTGGTCCAGTGTGGAGCACAGGTTCAGGTGAAGTGAAGAGCTCAGTCAGGGAGGGGGTACTGCTTCCACTGCCTCTGCTGCTGGTGATGCTCTTTCTTGTTGTGTTGCTGCCAAGGGAGTTGTACCGGGCTGAACCAACACTAACCTTGGGGTGTGGCCTGACTTGACTAATCTATCTCAAATCTCATTACAGGGACTGTAGCTATTTCAGAAGAGCCTGATATCCTGGGGGACTGGGAATGCTCCTGTCGACCCTTAGGGTCCCTGGGGCTTCTACCTATCTCGACTATGAATCAGGATACATTTCACAGCCTGCTGCCCCACAGATTAGTAGTATATAAGTGTAAAAGTATATATAAGTAGTATAAGTGTTTTTTTTTTTACTGTGAGATTAATGTGGTAAATGGCCTAGGTTTATACAGGATTTAAAATAACTATATTGAGGAATGTGCAACTAAAAATAGGCTGATGGGAAATGTGATGTAGTTTTTTTTTTAAATGGTTCCTTATAGTAGTGGTTCTCCTCCTCTTCTTCTTCCTCCTTCCTCTTCCTCCTCCTCCTCCTCCTCCTCCTCCTCCTCCTCCTCCTTCTCCTCCTCCTCCTCCTCCTCCTCCTCCTCATTTTAACCTGGCTGTCTCTGTACTAAAAAACCATACATTGCTGTGAAATACAGCTTGAGGTCAGGAATGGTGATTCCTCCAGAAGATCTTTTATTGTTGATGATGTTTTTCATTATCCTGGGTTTTTCTGCTATTCCAAATGAACTTACAAATTGTTCTTTCTATCTATGAAGAATTGAGTTGAAATTTTTTTCTTTTTTTTAATTGGATATATTCTTTTACTTACATTTCAAACATTATCACCTTTCCTGTCTCCTGTCCATAAAACCCCCTATCCCATTCTCCTCACTCTTCTTCTATGAGGGTGTTCCCCCACCCAACCACTCACCACTTCCCACCTCCCTGCCCTGACATTCACCTACACTGGGGAGTCCAGCCTTAGCAGGACCAAGGGTTTCTCCTCTCATTGGTGCACAACAAGGCCATCCTCTGCTTCATATTCAGGTGGAGGCATGGGTCTGTTCATGTGTATTCTTTGTAGGGTGGTATATTCCCTGGGAGCTCTGACTGGTGGGTATTATTGTTCTTATGAGGTCTCACACACCTTCAACTCATTCAATCCTTTCTCTTCCACCTCCACTGGGGATACTGTTCTCAGTTCAATTGTTGGCTGCAAGCATTTGTCTCTGTATTTGTCATGCTCTGGTAGAGCCTCTCAGGAGACAGCTATATCAGGCTCCTGTCAGCATGCACTTCTTGACAAATGAAATATTGTCTGGTTTGGGAGGCTATATATATAGGCTGGATCTCCAGATGGGGCAGGCTCAGGCCATTGCTTCAATCTCTGCTCCAAACTTTTTCCACATCCTCACTAGTATCTATTGTCACCTGAGTTTTTTTATCTCAGCCATTCTGACTGGTGTGAGATGGAATCTCAGAGTTGTTTTGATGTGCATTGATGGCATCTGTGCTGCCAGTGTGTGAATATTGGTCTGTGGGATTGAAAGAAAACACGTACACAGGTCACCCGTTTTCAGAGAGTGCCACCAAGGCTTTACTAAGATCTCCTTAATACCTGAGGCAAAAGCCATGGAAAACAACAAGGCAGGTGAAAATGCCCAATCAGGGAAACAGGAAAAGTCTGTGTGGTGGAAAGTCCCAGGCCCAATCAGGCATAAACAACTTCTTAACAACAACAAGCTGGAAGGCTCAGTGGGGAGGAAGGGTGCCACAGAAAGTCCCAGCCCCAAATCAGGGGCTAAGAGCAGCTGCCAAGGGTGTAAACAACTTCTTGCTATAGCAGGCTAAAAGGCTCAGTGAGGGGGAAGGGAAACACCCCAAATTAGGTCCCAACAGTGCACTTCCCTGATTACTATACTGCAGTTTTAATAGGGTTATTTGATTCTCTGAAGTCTAACTTCTTGAGTTTTTTTGTATATATTGGATATTAGCCCTCTGTCAGATGTGGAATTGGTAAAGATCTTTTTCCAGTCTGTTGGTTGCCATTTTGTCCTAATGGGAGTGTCCTTTGCCTCACAGAAGCTTTGCAATTTTATGAGGTCCCATTTGTCAATTCTTGATCTTAGAGCATAAGCCATTGGTGTTCTGTTCAGGAAATTTACCCCAGTTCCCATGTGTTTGAGGTCTTCACCACTTTTTCTCCTATTAGTTTGAGTATATCTGGTTTTATGTGGAGCTCCTTGATCTACTTGGACTTGAGCTTTGTACAGGCAGTCAGAATGGATCGATTTGCATTTTTCTAAATGCTGACCTCCAGTTGAACCCGCACAAGTTGTTGAAAATGCTATCTTTTTTCCCACTGAACAGTTTTAGCTCCTTTGCCTAAAATCAATTTTCTATAGTTGTGTGGGTTTATTTTTGGGTCTTCAATTCGATTCCATTGATCTACCTGCCTGTAGCCAATGTGCCAGCCTATGTACAAATACCATACAATTTTATCACTAGTTCTCTGTAATACATCTTGAGGTGAGGGATGGTGATTCTCCCAGAAGTTCTTTATTCTTGAGAATAGTTTTCAATATCTTGATTTGTGGTTGTTGTTTTGTTTTTGTTTTTTTGTTTTTTTATTTTTTTTTATTCTAAATGAATTTGCAAGTTGCTCTTTCTAACTCTATGAAGAACTGAAGTGGAATTTTGACGGGGACTGCATTGAATCTGTAGATTACTTTTGGCATGATTGGCCATTTTTATACAATTAATACTGCCAATCTATGAGCATGGAAGATCTTTCCATCTTCTGATATTTTCTACAATATTTTTCGTCAGTGACTTGAAGTTCTTATCATACAGATCTTTTACTTGTTTGGTTAAAGTCACAACGAGGTATTTTATATTATTTGTGACTATTGTGAAGGTTGTCATTTCTTATCCTGTTTATTTTTTGAGTAGAGGAAGGCTATTGATTTGTTTGAGATAATTTTATATCCAGTCACTTTGTTGAACTCGTTTATCAGGATTAGTAGTTTTCTGGTTGAACTTTTGGGGTCACTTAAGTATACTATCATATCATCTGCAAATAGTGATATTTTGACTTCTGCCTTTCCAATTTGTATCCCTTGGATCTCCTTTTGTTGACTGATTGTCCAGGCTAGGACTTCGAGTAGTATATTGAATAAGGAGGGAGAGAGTGGGCATCTTTGTCTTCTGCCAGATTTTAGTGGATTGCTTCAAGTTTCTATCCATTCAGTTTGATGTTGGCTATGGGTTTGCTGTATATTGCTTTTACTATGTTTAGGTATGGACTTGAATTCCTGAGCTTTCCAAGTCTTTTAACATGAAGGGGTGTAAATTTTGTCAAATGTTTTCTAAGCATCTATTGAGATGATTATGTGGGGTTTTTTGTTTGTTTTTACTTTATTTTGTTTATGTACTAGATTATGTTGATGGATCTTCTTGTATTGAACCATCCCTGTGTCCCTGGGGTGAATCCTACTTGATAAGGATGGATGATCATTTTGATGTGTTTTTAGATTATGTTTGTGGAATTTTATTGACTATTTTTGCATCGATATTCATGAGGGAAATTCATTGGAAGTTCTCATTCCTTGTTGGGTCTTTGTGTAGTTTAGGTATAAGTATAATTGTGGCTTTATAGTCACAATTTTTTTTGTTCCTTCTGTATCATTTTGTGGAATAGTTTGGACAGTATTGGTATTTGGTCGTCCATGAAGGTCTGATAGAATTGTGCACTAAACCCATGTGGTCCTGTGTTCTTTTTGGTTGGGAGACTTTTAATAGCTGCTTCTATTTAGGAGTTAAATGTCTGTTTAGATGTTTTATCTGATCCTGATTTATCTTTTGTACCTGGTGTCTGTCTAGAATATTGCCCATTTTATCCAGATTTTCAAGTTTTGTTGAATATAGACTTAGGTAATAGGGTCTGATGATTTTTTAATTTTCTAAGGTTCTCTTGTTATATCTCCCTTTTCATTTCATGTTTGAAAATCCCTACTTGATTTCTATTTAATTTTAGGCTAGATATTATCAAATATGTATTAATCTACTATCTTCTACCTACATACATAAAAATGCAACATACATATAAACATGCATATATATGAACTTACATGTAATCATATATTCATATAAATTCATTAAAAATGATGTGAATATTTGATATAATCTTAGAGATGAGGCAGACAATTATTACTGCTCTAAAATCAGACCTAGAAGAGAAATATTTTAGAATTTTTCATATTTAAAACTGATAATCTTGTTAGTGTCATTGTATAAAACAGATTAGCCTCATATATACTTCTCCATGACTCTACATTGCCTACGATGTATGGTTCTCATTTAACATCTTCTTACCCTGTTTGAGTATTCTACCCCAAGAGTATGAAGTACAGCTCTGAAGTAACAACAAAAATTTGCCTATTTTAGGATTCAAAATTACTACTTTGACATTAGTTATCAAATAATATTTTGCTTATCATGGAGGGTGTGATAAGTGTTAGATAAAATTCAAACATTAATATATTAAAAGTGCAATGCAATGAAAAGCAATTGTCATTGTGTGCCTTTGCTTTGATTCTCTTTGGGGATGTAACAGAAGTGATGAAACTAATTAGTGAAAGGTTTTCATGTTCTGGATTTCCATTAATCTTTCTAATAATGCAGTAAGCACTGAGATTACTCAATCACAAGTGTAAGAGTGGTTATTTAAATATCTACCAAAATGCCATTCTGTGATCAAGGGTATGGTTATGTATAGTCTTAGTTACTGCTAATATAAGGATGTTTAACTATGTTCTGTTTTTCAATTAATGGCAGCCACATGCAATTATAAGTGACTACATTTCTAGTACCTTCATGGGAATATGAAAAATAAAATCTATAACTAGAAAATTAGTTTTCAAGTTTTATAAAATATTATACTTACCATAATATATTCCATAACATTTCCTTCAAAAATCATTGCTGGGTTGATACTAATAATTATCCACAGAATACAAAATAAAACTTAACACATTTTATACACTTTGTAGGAAGCTTTGAATCCAAACACTTCAGAGTAAAGAAAATAATGACACATATTTGAAACATCACTTTTCTGTTTTCTAAATAAGAGTGTTTTGTGTACAGTGATAAATCCTAGTAGAAATTTATGGGAAAGTTTATTGATGACTATCTTTCCTGTTTTTGTCATGATTTACTTAAAATTAAATCAAATAATATTTATATGTGTTAAATAAAGTTGTGAGAAATAAAAGATTTATTTTAGTCTTAGATAATTGAATTTTGACCTATAAAAATGTATAACCTTTTTACTCAACTTACTTACAAATATGTCCATTTTAAACAATATTTTATAATAGATTTTAATCTTTAGATTAATATTATTATTACATTTTTATTTCAATGAAGTAATTTTAAATGAAAGCTCGGAGATTTGTGTCTAAAACATGGCATCTTAGATATTTAATAGTAACAAAATAAAAGAAGAGAATGCTTTGTGTGTGTGTGTGTGTGTGTGTTGGTGTGCTCTTCCCTAAAGAAGAGTATTTCGTCCATTCTCAGCATTCCTTATCTTCATCTAGTTAAATGTTTATGATTGAGGCTTCATGAGCTACTGTTTCTTCACCATCTATAATGACTCTAGTGACCACAACAGTGTTAACCATGGAATGACAACATTTAGAGTTCCTACCTTGTGGTAACAAACAGCTTTCTAATGATCCATAAGACACATTCAAACAGCTAGAAGTTGTGCCTGGTAATGGAAAGTTAGTGAACTTCTCAGTGCTATTGAAATCATGAATAGTGAAGAACATATAAACACTGCTTTATTAAACCAATGTAGTTGTCAACTCTTTTCTTAATATTTATCATTATACCAAAAAATAAGTGCATTTCTCATTGCTGACCAAGAAAGTTTCCCTTTCCAACAGATGGGGGCCTTCAGAGAAAATTATAACCAATCAAAATGCAGAGTTGTAGAACACAACTGAGTCATTTATAACATAACCCCTGACTTTAAAGCTCTGGTCTTACTGCAGAAAAGCAGCCAGAAATATAGTCAAATCTAGAGGAATAAGCAACTTTCTGTAAGAATGTGTTTAGAAATGTCAATAGCTATATCTATGAAGTCTTACTAAGTTGGCTGTTGAAATAGCTGCATGGAGTAGCTATAGAAAGAGATGAAACATGTATATAATAGGATATACCTGTGAGCAACTTAACAACTTCAAACATTGTTTATAGAATATACTCTAATTATGTGGATCTTTATTACTCTTTACCAATGGTTGCTATATGCATGATAAATAACAACCAATGCTTTGTGTATAAAATAGAGGGAAATGTTCATATAATGTATTATGAGATCAAAATTTTCCTAAAATACAGTTTGTTGTGAGTTGGAATCTACTGCTAGATATGGGGCTTGCCCTTGAGTATGATTTGTCTACCTAGTGAGACTTCATTTGAGAAAACTAATTTTTGCCTGGAACATTGCTGTCTCTTGTAATTCTAGGTCATGGTGGAAGATCATGTCTTTTTTCCCTACCGTTGTTGGGCTCTCATTAATTTTGGACTAGAGCTGATCCTGTGCATGCTGTAACTCTCTCTGTGAGTTCATTTACCTTGCCATATATGTCATATTGCTTTTGAGGGGTGGGCATTATTGGATGCAGGATCCACTTTGTATTCTGCTCCAAATACTTAAAATACAATTGATGTCTCCATCTGGTCTCTCCCCTCAAATCTTGGAACACCCTGCAGAAAAAGGATGAGGAATTAGTGAAACCAGAGGAACCAAGCACACCTGGAGAGCATCAACTAACCAGAGTTTATGGTGGCTCAGAGACTATTGTAGCAGTTTAGGTGCTTGCATGGGTCTTCACTAGGTCATCATCATATATGTTATACCTGTTGCCTTGGTATTTTTATGGAAATCCTGATAATGGAAGTATAGGTGTCTCTGGCAAATTTGCCAGGTGTTAGGATTCGTTTCTTCCTACTGGTTCCCAGCCTTGATGTTGAGTATTTATGCCTGCTCTTTTTGTTTCCTAATTTTCCTTATTTGGTTGATGTGTTTGGGAAGCCTCAATTTTCTCTGGGACCAGGGTATGTGACATCAAAAAGTAGATTTGAGGGATAGAGGAGGTAGTGGGAACTGGTAACAGTGAAGGGAGGGAAAGTTGCAGTTGGAATGTATTGTATAAGAGAAGAATATATTAAAAATTAAATAAGTAATGCTCTATTTTCATAACTGCAACAACAGAAGCAGAAAGACTCATGGAAAATATAAAGTTAGTAATCTAATCTTGAGAATACTGACATCATACTCCAGTTCAATTCCATGGCAAACCAGAGAGCTACGTGTCTTTGGTGCTTCCATTATGATCTTAGTCACTGTACAGTGTGATCTTCTGGCGACTGGAAGATAAAACTGACGGAGACCAAAAGAAGCAGAACATAGAACCAGGTCATCATAAAATAAGCATCAAGAAGGTTGAGGGGAAGACAGAAATCTACAGAGAAATGGAGATAAGAAAATAATTGTATTAAAAATATTTAGTGAAGTTGAAATGATCTCCTACTACTTTATTGTCAGCCATATAAGATTTCACTTTCCATGGTTGCCCTTCTAGATCCATACTGTTAATCCACCAGATAGTTGGTCTTATTTGTGATGATTTACATATTTTTAATAACTGTGTAGAAACCTTTTAAAATGGCCAATCTTGATTCTCATACTTTGGGGAAAGTATACTACTAAACCTTTTATTTCATCACCATTCATTTGTAACATTAATTTGGTTCACTGATCAATAACCATTATTTGCCAGAACACATGATTTCCAGTAGTCCCAAATGCCCCATTCTTTCTACTGAAGCAGAGTTACCCTTGATGTAAAGAAACAATAACAGCTGAACAATTCTATTTTCTGCATTAATTTACATCTCCTTTTCCGATATGTCATCTCTGTTTATAACATCTGAATGCAAAATAAATACTGATAACTTAACCCACCTCTTCCCAAGAATATTCCTACTGTCACTAAAGGTAATAGACCATAAAAACTAGTCATTAACTTGTAACATTCAACTTTTGGGTATAAGGTAAGAAGTGTTATCTGGGGCCAGATCCAAAGCTGCACTTTCTTCTGTAGCAGATATAAGATCAAATATGCTTAGTTTTGTTTTCTTACCCATCTGGTACCTCCTGCCTGACCAAAAGAAGATGGCTTTTATTGTTTCCTATGGGACCTCAAGCTGACAGGTCCCTTGATTCATTTCCTAATGGCAAGAGATTACCTCGTATTTTTCTTTTGGTCCTACAATCCTTAGACCAAAGTTTGTACATTCCACAGTGGATGCATACTCTGGAAGCCTTTGTGTTTCATTGCAGCCAAAACCTGCTTGCTCTCTTCTAAGAATACCATATTTTCTAGGGTCAATGCACCTGGTATTTAGGGCTTTGAATCTTCTAGCCTTACTTTTTTTTTTCTTTTTTTTGGAAATGACCTAATTCACCACCATTAAAGCATTGGGCATTTTCAGTCCTGAGACTTCTAGTTATAGCTTAACTTATGGTATTGGGTGATGTTTTGAAGAGCCAATTTCATTGTCTCTCTTATCCATTTGTGTAGTGGGAAATATTTAAAAGATGAACACCAAGCCAGGCTACTGCTGGCTAATCTCTGGCCCCAGTGGTCTCAATCAGCAGACTTTCTGGCCCAGAGCTCTCTAAATGTCTCCACCTGACTTGTTAAATTCCCTTGGCAGGTCACCACCATGTCAGCCCCATACAATAAATGGCCATTTTGTGGTTAGCTGTCAGAGATCCCTGTACTCTGAAAAAAATCAAAACACTAGAAGCTTGCAATTGATCAATTAGATTTATATCAGTAAATTCTCACCCCACAAAATGTTCACACAATAAACTCAGAGCCAATTTATATTGCTATTAACTGCCCACTTAGATAAGACAAATTGTCCTATAATTATCTATCTCTTACAAGATATTCATAGCTATCTGTGGCTATTTAAAGCCACAGGTATCTGAGTTTTCCTTCTCTTAGTACATGTTCCTCCTCTCTGTACTTTGTCCTGTCTCTAAAATTCTCAGCCTACCTTTCCTTTTACTGCCCAGTCATAGGTCTTGCCTTATCTATTGCCTGCCCTCACCTGTATATAGTCATCAAACCACACATTTTTCTATCAGCATCCTTGTGCTTTCAATAATCTGGGTCTTCTCTTGTATTCAGTATTTGCATTTTCAAATGCCAACATCTCTATCAATGGCTGTCTATTTGCAGGGTCTGATGTGCTTATAGTTACAGCTGATCCAGTCTCGATAATAGGTCAGTAAAAGCTTCTGCAGAACTCTGTATCACATTAGTAAATGAGGTATACCCCTCATTATATCCTAAGTTCTTCAAGAAGCAACACGACATTGTTCAATTACCACATCATCACATAGGCTTTGTTCTTGTAGGTTAGCCGAATGTCCTGCATCACAAAGTTCATCTTCAACAACATTTATCACCCTTGCTCTATTAGTGTGGCTTCATACCTGCACCACAACAACCATTGTAATTGTTCAACAGCTTCTAGCACAGGTGACACCAACCCAATTACTTAACTTTATATTACAAATGGATAATTCAATCCATACAATATAGCAGCATCTAGCATTTCTATTAACTCATGTCAACTCACTGTAAGCATGACCACACTCATTAGCAGGTATATGCTATACAAAAATTCAGAAGACTTAAGATGTCTGTGTAACCACAGGCAAATCCTCTTTTGATGCACTTGATTGAACACGAATGCATTGCCCCTGTACCACCTCCTGTTATTCCCAGCCCCTTGTCAAATGGATGTTCTTGGGTTTCCTGGCAGTGAGAATGGGTGGAGCAGGGCAGATGGCAGTCTGCTTTCTAGCCTAGTTTGCTTCCCTCTTTCATAATATGGCAAATTCTCACTATCAGACACCAAGCCTGAACCCATTGTCCTGCTCCTGGCTCTTTTTGCTTTTCAATCAATTCAACTTCTCTCTGCAAACTCTCCAAGTACATATCCAACTCTTCAATCCTTTCTAACACAAGAGAATTGAGGGAACCTTCAAATTTCATGCAGGTTTTCTACTTTCCCCCCAATTATTTCCAAATGGTATATATGAAAATTTTTAAGCAAAAGCAAAACCACCTCCAAGGCCAAGGCACGAGACCACCAAGCAGCAGCGGCTATTACTTGTCAACCTCCTTAAACAACTGCCAACATATCAAAACCTGCACATTCCTCTACGGCATTAGCAATGGAGTTACCCATTATGTCTAGGACATGCTGTTTACCACCTATAGGGTTATTTTATACAGAACCTATGTTATTTAGGGTTCTTAAATGCTCCCAACTCCATTCAAACCATCTGACCAGTGGTAGGGGAAAAAGTAGGTTAATAGGGAAAGAGTGTTGTAGACCTGCCTAGAAGTAGTTCCTTGGGGCCAATTCTAAGTGGGTTTTTTTTTTTTTTTTTTTTTTTTTGTTTTTTTTTTTTTTTTTTTTTTTTTTTTTGGTCAGGATACTTTCCTTCAGCCTCTGCTCCACACTTTGTCTCCATGTTTATTTTTGTTTCCCCTTCCAAGAAAGACTGAAGCATCCACACTTTTATCTTCCTTTTTCTTGAGCTCCATGTGGTCTATAAATTACATCTTGTGTATTTGGAGTTTTGGGACTAATATCTACATGTTAGTGAGTGCATGTATCACTAATCACAAACTTTAAAGGAGGTTTCTCATTTCTGGCCCTGGACTTTTGTTACTCATTACTTAGATATTGTACAGGAAGCATTTTTAACCCATAGTCCATATAAACATACGAAACAACCAAGTATAGATGCTGAAGAAAATGTAGGGAAAGGAGAACTGTCATGATATTACTCTTAGTGTGATTGCTAATTTATGTAGATACTTTGAAAATTACTATAGAACATTATTAGAGATCTAAACACACATTTTCAAAATGTCCGGCCTATACTAATCTACTATAGATGAAAGGACTAATTTCACAATCTACTCTACAGAGTAATGTTAATCTCAGCCACGTTAATTACTACTCTAATCACAATAGGTAGAAAATGGAAATATTTAAATATTTTTAAATGGTGAATTGATAATGGAAATGTGGAGCATATATATTTTAGAATATTATTTAGATTCAAAGAAAATAAAGAAATTGTCAGTTAATTGAATGGTACTAGAAAATATTATATTTAATGAGGTAACTCAGACATAAAAAAATCAATGTCTGGTATTCTTTTGTTCTCTTTCCTGTAGTTTCTAGCTCTAAATCTTCAGATGTGTGTATATTAGCTGAACAAAGCATGACAGTAAAGAAAAGACACATGGGTTAATTAGGGGGGGAAATAGCTTAATTAAAGTGACATAAAGGGGAAATGGGACTTGGAGAACACCCTTATGTCACAGTAAAACATATTAAAATGTTCCTTAGTCAAAGATATAATTTGGTGGCTGAGTAGGTTTTATCAGTTGTTAATACCATGTTATGTGTGTTAGGACCTGTGCTTACATACTCAGAACCTATTTAATTGTTAGCTGGCATAGTCTTGTGCTTATAATTCAAGAAATCAGGAGGTAGAGATAGGCTACACGGGGCAAGCTGAATAGGCAGATACATGATATGGGCAAGATTTGGGTTCATTTTTATGCTTCACTGAATAAGACAGTGAATGGTCAAGGAAGACACCAAGTGCCAGTTGTTCAGCATTTAACCCTAGAATATGCAAACACATGTACATATTACACATACAGTTATATACATAAAGGTACATTAGAAAAATAAATTAGGATGAAGGACGAAGGGCCAGACTTTTAAGAAGAAAAATCATAAGGGCAGAAGAAACACTGAATGTCTTAATTTCCAGTGTTTCAATTTATACATTTTTTTTTATAACAGCTTTTTTAAAGGAACCAGAATGCAGCCATACATGAAGCAGCTAGGCTGCTTAGTAGGACTACACTGACATAAAAAGTGTAACAGTTACGTGGCAAACAAAAGGAAAAACAATACAAAAAATAAACAAACGGCAAACAGCAACAACAACAAAATTCCATAATCACAGCCTCCAAAATTAGAATCTGAGGCTGGGTAGTATACTGGGTTAATCTAATGAATAAGATAAAAAAGAAGAATTTTAATTCCAAAGATCATGATCAGACATACTTTCTGTGAATGAATAACATATACAAAAAACCAAAAAGACAAAAAACAATAAAACACTACTCTCTGGCCCCAGCTATCTCACCACCTCCAGGGCTAGCCCCATGCAGCGACCGCCCATCTCTAGGTTCTCTTGCTGTGGATTCTGTTCAAATTCCTTTCCATCCATCCCCTGTGGTTAACTGTCACAAATCCCTGTAACCCAGTAAAATCAAAACTCTAGAGGCTTGTATTTTACCAGTCAGATTTATATCAGTATATCCACACCCACAAAACATCTACACAATGAACTCAGAAACAATATTGATATAAACTGCTGACCTAGATAAAACAAATTGTCGTGTAATTATCCATCCCTTACAAGATATTCATAGTTACCTGTGGCTATTTAAAGCCACATGGAATTTGGATCATTTTTTTCTTCCTCCATTTTCCTGTCTCCCCTCTTCCTCTCTCCAACCTGGAAGTCCTGCCTACTCCTCGCCCAGTGGTTGGACCCCTGAAACCATTATTCATTATGGGGATGTTTTGCCACATTTCACCTTTTCTGTTCAAAAAAATACTTTTCTCTCAAATATCTCAAATATAAACTGAGTATAACTATTACCTCTCTGTAATTTATAAAGTACAAAATAGATCTAACACACAGTCCATCATTTTTGTCAATTAAATAGAACACTCTGTTATCTATCCTAACTTTAAAAAGGCTTATAAATATGTATTTGTTATGTCCTCGTTTAGCTTGTATACTGTATGAAAACTATCCAGTTAAGTATTTTCTCTCAATGCAAATACCCTGGGTTGGCTATTATGAGACAATAACTAGTCTTTCAACCCCATCAGAAATCTGAGAATGACCAATATTATCTGAAAATATAGGAAGCCTAACACAGCTTCCAGAACTGAGACAAATTGTAGAGACAGTTACCTAACGATATAGCCTCTGTATGTCAGGATGTTGGAGCATCAGTCTTCTGGCCCAGGGTCATCTGACAGACTTAGTTAAACAGGAATTATTAAGGGCTAGCTTATTATGTCTCAGCAGAACTAAGCTGTCTTAATCTGTAACTTGTGTCCTCTCGAGAGCACAAGTCTATAGAACAGGTCTCGAGAACAGGCCTATAGAAGAAATAGGCAACTTCTGCCTAGCCACGAAGTAGAATGTCGTCTAGAGGTAGAGAGACTCAGTTTCGTCCTTGAATCCACAAATGGGGAGCTGTTAGGAGCAGGTATATCTCAACAACAGATCAATAAATAATGAATAAATAACTTTAAATGTCACATTTTGTGGATTTCTGACATTTTTGAAAATGTTCTATCTATGTAAAGTAATCTGGACTGTTGTCTATTAACTACTTTCAGCTATTTTTATATAAAATGTCTAGCCAGCACCCTAGCAACTAACTCAGATCCCAGAATTTGATATCTGGCCTTTAACTCAAAGGCTTAATCATCCTGATCAGTTTACAATAACAGTTATAGAAGGACTCTGACAAAGCCTTGTGTTCTTAAATGTGTTGTATAGGAACAATGCCTATATGAGACTAAGAATATTAATCCCAATTTTATATCAAATAAGAAATTCATAGTAATGAAAACCTGAAATTTGTATCAAAATAAATCTGTACCAATATAAGAGATTATGACTTCAACTTAGTAACTATTATAAAGATTCCTGCTAAGTGAGATTATGGCTACACAATCAATTCTAGCTATTTCCTCCCCGTTAAAAATATGACCACTTCTAAATTTTCCAGAAAGACTATCCTCAAATAACCCCCTCCAGCTCCCAAGCACAGGGACCTGGGATGACCCTT
Organism: Rattus rattus; assembly: GCF_011064425.1. NCBI lineage: Eukaryota > Metazoa > Chordata > Mammalia > Rodentia > Muridae > Rattus > Rattus rattus. The sequence goes on from NC_046171.1 coordinate 46,965,099, forward strand.
CATAACTACATCCAGCTGAATATGGGCATTGAGATATCTTTCAAGGGGGAATGGGGAGAGAAGTAATCTCTGATGATGTCTGCATCCTGAGTGGATCAGGCTGAAAGTCCCTGATATCAGGAATTCAAACAAGTCAGTTCAGTGTGCCTGATGATGGGACTCACCAAAGCTGTGTAGTCTGTAATAAACACATCTCAAAACAAAATTTTAGTATCACCAAGATATCTGTATGGATGGTATTAGTCTGGGTAGGGTGCTCAGATTAGATAGGATGAAATTCTGCTCCAATCATAAGTATTTATTTGTGCCATGTGAGAGGTATGGCACAAAGAATATTTTTGTTTTACCCACCTGAATTTATAGTCAGGCGATCTGCCGCTATCATATTTGATCCATATAACTCTGGAAGGTATATAGACACTAATCACCTTTTCTAAAATTGCAAAGACAAAACCTTTCACCCAAATAAGCATATTCTTCAGTCCGTAAACAGGAAAGCCTGAATCCTGCCTCCCCTTCCAGAAGATTAATAGAACAACCAAAGATCTCATAATCCCACTCATTTTGATAATAAAATAATGCAAAGCAAATGAAGTACTAAGCAAATACTGTATGAGCCAATTTTACTCCCATTCTAATTTGTCATGCTAGGAGATTAATCCAAAATTCACACGGAGCCTAGGAACAAAGAATATGAGATTCCTGCAGACTGTATTATACCATCTATCTGTTATGCTCTCTACCTGGAGCCATAGACTCCTGTTTATTAGTACCTGCTATACCTCTCTGTTATACTCTCAGCCTTGAGCCACAGATATCCATCAATATCTGTTCATAGCAGGCAATTACCACTGCTCTCTACTTAGGAGTCAGTAAAGTTTCCCTATTCTAGTTCACAACAGCGGGTGAAATTCCCCATGTGATTCGGACAAAATCTGTATATAAATCTATCCAAAAAGCAGATAATCCCAATTTTATAAATTCACAGTTCAATCAATATCTGCCCCAAAAAGTAGGCAGCTTCCATTCTCTGGCTGTCTAACTCAGAGCAACCATCTTGTCTCTTTTCACAGCAGGGGACCTCAGAGCTCTCTTTCTTTGTTTCAAAGTTCCTATGACTCTATTCTTCCCCACTCACAAACCTCCAAATTTCTAACTACATTTCTAGCTATAGGGTAAGAATCTTACATTTCTACTGGATTCTTGCCTGCCACATTGGATATCACCTGTAGAGGGGAATATTTAAAGAGCAATCCATGCTGATACAGACAAAGAACTGGTGGGCAAGTTGGCCTGACCTGTTCTCAGCCTGGCAGACTCTCTGATCTGGAGCTCCAAAATCTCTCCATCTTGCTCTCTAAGTTTCCTATGGCATGTAACTGCCATGCCAGACCCACGCTTCCAAATCCCCATGGCTCTTTGGGGCACACTGCTCACAACCCCATGCTCCACCACCTTACCTGTCTCTCTGGAACCCCACTGAGTCCCTTGTGAAGGAAAACACCACACAAACTTTGTTTACAGTCAACAGGTAACACAATCACTGGGCACAGCAACTAGCTTCCTAATTTGTAAGCCATCCTAAATTATAAATCCTCCAGTAGCAGATCCTAACAGATCTGACACCTGAACCGGGACCTTGGCTATCTACATTTTAGCCTCCATGCTCAAGGAGGGAGAAGGAGGAAGACTGAAGAAAAGGAAATGGTAGGAAAATGGAGCAGAAGCACAAGGCCAAGAGAAACCACAACTTATGAGGGATCTCGGAGCTGGGGAATATAATAGTGTCGTGGTAGATCTGCCCAATCTAGGTGTGCAGCTTGTATTCACATTAATTGAGTTGTGTTTTCATTTCACAAGCTTAATCAGGTTGGAGAGTTACCACAATATATGGATATACATGGGTAAATAAATTTACTATGAGTTCTACTGCTTCATAATGAATTATTTTCACTCATCGAAAATCATTAAGCTAAGTTTGGGCTTGTCACACTCATTTTAACTCCCACTTTTTGTAAATGAAATTTGTAAAAATATCTTTAGCCCTTCAACACGTCATATATAATTTTATTTCTAGTGGGAGAGAGAAAGATTGAGAAGAGATACCATTTAGCATGAGGAAGGTTGGTTTTGAGCTCCCATGTAGCTGAGCATGACCTGAACTCTCTCTTTGGATTAATTAATTTACATACCAAATGTTGCGCTCCAACCTAGTCCTTCATGCAGAGTCTCTCCCCACTACCCGCTTCTCTTTCCCTTTCTCCTCCCCTTTCCCTTCTCCTCTCAGAGTGTGCCCACTTGAGTTTCCCCTGACTCTGGCACTTCAAGCCTCTGCCATAGGCGTATCCTCTCCCACTGAGGCCAGACAAGGTAATTATGACGACTGAGATGCCTGTCTGATACATATGTGCCAGAGGTCTTGTTCTACCTCATGTATGTTCTTTGGTTGGTGGCTAAGTCTTTGAATGCTGCCAGGGGTCCAGGCTTGTTGACTCTTTTGGTCTTTCTGTTGGGTTCCCTTCTCTTTCAGGGCCTTCAAACCTTCCCCAAACTCTTTCATAAGTCTTCTTGACCTCTATCTAATGTTTGGCTGTGGGTATCTGCATCTTTTTTAGTCTGCTGTTGCATAGAGCCTCTCAGAGGAGAGTTATGCTAGGTACCTGTCTGCCAACATAATAGAGCATCATAATAGTGTCAGGGATTGGTTCTTGCAAATTGGATTTTCTCAATTTAGGCCATTTACTCGTTGGCCACTCCTTCTTTTTCTGCTCTATCCCTGCATTTCTTTTGATAGGATAAATCTTGGGTCAAAAGTTTAGTTTGTGGGTTGTTGTCCTTACCCCTTTATTGGGGGTCCTGCCTGGCTACAGGAGGTGACCTTTTCAGGTTCCACGTCCCCACTGTTAGGTATCTTGGATAAGATCAACAGCTCCTGGGACTTCCTTACATCATGTCCTGAAAGTTCCTAGAAGTTCTCTAATTCCTCCCCAGCCCGACCTAGAACTCTCAATCTTTCTGCTTCCAATGTCCCAATTGTTAAGATTGCAGAAACTTTTCAGTATATTCAATCTTTTAGTTGACTGCTTATTTCTTTGTTGACATTCCAAAAACTCAACAAGTAAATTTACCAAAATTAACAGGCTTCTTTTATATAATTAGCCTAAACATATGGACAGTTATTAAACCAAGGGATTAATTTTAGACCTGAGTTCTTAAGATGGTCATATTTTTTAGAAAGTAAATGAGACTAAACTTGAAAAATACATGTTTAATTAAAACTAGAATATAAGAATGTAGATTTATTCATGTATGCTTAAATATTGTTTTTTAGAGGAATAGGTCCACAGGCAATACAATATATATTTTCTTGCATGATATTATAAAATGTTTCCAATAAAATATAGTTTATATTTATTAATATTAAAATAAAGAGCCAACACAACTTATAGTGTTCCACTGTGGCTTGCATTCATTATATTTGATAGTAACAAAATCAGTACAGGTCAAATAAAATAAAATTACTTACCAATATATACTGCAGAATATGTTAATGAAACATTTTCTCTCTAAAATAATTCTGCATGATTTAATTTTTATTTTTACAATATTTTAAGAGTGCTGTCTCATCTCCTATGGGTGCATATATGCCTGTATAAATATTTATAAATGTATACACACATATATATAAAAGTTGACTAAGTGACATTCCATTTTCAATTTTTCTTGGTAAATAAATATTGAATGTTTGAAGAAGGAGGTTGTTTAAAGGTCTGTAAGATTATAATGGTATGCTTGTTAGAATATTTTTCCCAGTCTGGATAATCTAAATGTCATTTAAAAAGTTATATTCTTGTAGAAGCATCCAGGTGTATTTTCAAGCAGGATAAAACACTAAGTGAAAATGAAGACACTGTTACCAAACTTGAAATAGAGAAACACTAAGCAAAAAAGAATATACATTGATACCTAGAACAAAGAGAAATTAAATTAGAAGAAACATACTAATTCAGTCATGTACTAATACCTCTCCCTTTCTTTCTTCCCTTTCTTTCTCCCTCTATACCTTCTTCCTTCTCTTTCTTTCTTTGTCTGACCATGTATGTCACATCACCAATTGCCATAGCTCTTTCTCCAGGAACAATTAGGAAATAAATTCTTATTCACTCTCCCTAGGTGCTGTGCAGAAGCCTGAGCTTGCTGATGCAGATGGGCATATGAGACTGGTGCTTTAGTTTTCGTCTGATTTTCTCAGTAATGACTTTCTTAGATTTAAAGACATAGATCCATCCATTGTGCAGCATGGACTACTACAACCCCCCTCAGTAAAATACCAGAAACTAGTATGTTTCAACATCAAAAGGATAGCATAATTAAAAACCTACTAAGTTTGCTTTTACTTGGTTGCACTAAGTCACTCACCTCTAACTATTTATTAGCAATTTGGAAACTAAGATCTGTACTTATTTATGCTTGTTCCAACCTAGCGTTGGACCAGAATTTTCTTGGCACAGAATTCTACATTTCTACTGTCCCTAATGGTTCTGTTGTCATCTTCTTGCACTCCATTTTGATTTAGCACAGGTGCCTGTGGTTTCAGCTACTGTTTTTTGTACCTTTTATAAAACCAGACAGTGATGGGGTTGCTGCATCACACTGACAGTATAAATTGAATCAATATTCAAATAAGGGAAGCAAAGTTATCCTTAGTTTCTGAAACTTTGTTTATTAACTTACTTCTATAATATTTCTAAGACACTGACACTCTAGACACACACACACACACGTGTGTGTGTGTCTGTCTGTCTGTCTGTCTGTGTGTGTATGTGTGTATTTATAAGACACTGACATCCTCAAAAACTGCTTTTTATGGATTCTGTGTATGGATGTAGGCAAGTGTGAAAAATGAACAAGGTTGTAATGTGATCATTATTGGCTCAATGGCATTCCCCAAATTCCAATTATTGGCAGCTGATAACATATGCTCTTCAACTTATCTCTGATCACTGTCAACATTTACTCCATTCCTTTGTGATGAGCAGAATGGGATAACCCTATAGTGACAAAGTGGTTTTTCAGTATCTAAGAAGAAACTATCAGCAGAATTTACTAATTAAAAAAAGATGCATTGCTTCTTGTAGAAGTATTTTATGATCAATATTAAAAGTATATCAATAGATATAACCTCATATTATGTAGCCATTTGTGTTCAATTTTATTTTAAATTTGGTTTATGGATATCAGCAACCTTTTAATCCCTATGTCTTCTTTCTTATTATACATAGACTCCTGGAATCTCAGAACTGTTACTAAATTATTTGTAGAAATGTTTTTCCTTTTTATAATGTAATTTAGCCTACTGTCTCGGGATGCAATCAGCAATAATTGTAAACAGCTTAAGTGCAAAAATAATTGTGATATTTTAATAGCTTATTTTTAATTACCTCTTTTAAGTGTTTATGAATTTATTTCAATGATAATAGAATGACACCAATAGAACAAGTATGAGAAGAATATCCCATCATCTTTGCAAAATTCTAAAACAGCACAGAGGGCAAGTCGTATTGATATGGAGTCATAGTTGGTCTTCCCTCCAGACTTAAAAATACACCATTTTTTTTGTTTTTTGTTTGTTTGTTTATTTTGTAAATAGAGTCCTCACAAGACTCTTTTAGAGTTTTTAGTGGCTTTACATGTAATATTATTCTATCCTAACTAGAGGTCAATTTCTTAAAAGCAAAAGGAGAATTCATAATCTTAATCACATCAGGGCCTGGGATGATATAGCTATTCATTGTTTTTTACTGTATTCCTTCATTTTTACTTGCTTGTTTCCTGTATAATATTTGTTGTCTATTTTCTATAATATTAGTGCCTGATTTTCTCTTAAAATAATTTTGAGCATATAGTAAAAGAATAAAGTAATCGTGTAGTTTCCTATATTTCATGTTTCCTCAAAAACACTTCCAAAATTTGGCATAGCTTTATATACTGGTGTATGTAAGAGATGTTTCCCCCATCATCTCAGGCATTTAAGCACTTAGTTACCAGATGTTGCTGTTTGGGGAAGTTTAAGGGGTACAATCATAATGGAAGAAGTAGATCAATAAAAGCAGACTTTAAGGTGTAAAAGCCTTGCCAATTTAAATTTATTTTCTTTCCTTTGTGCTTATGGTTCAAGGTGCCTACACTCAGCTTCATCCTCCAGCCCCCATAACTTCAAACTGCTTCCTATAATGCACTCTCTTTGTAAGCCATGTCTTTTATAAGTTGCTTTCAATTGTGATATTCTGATCACAGCAATAAAGAATATACTACTACATTCCAACTCTGAATGTAAATTCCATTATTGCTGCAAAGTACCCAAAATTTTTTTGGCAAAACTCAGTGGTCCTTGTATTCTGTGCCATGTGTTTATGTACCAGAAACTCAAGCAGGGGGACACTTGTTTCCCCACTTGTTGTCAATAGATCCCCGTGGTGTATTTTATGGTACAGCAGTTTGGGGTGGAAGAGTACAGATAATTGGCCTTGCATAGTTTACACTTGTAGAGGGACAGCTGGAATCTGGTCTCCACTGAGTCTGTCCATCAAGGAACTTCAGGAAATGTCTGCAGAGAAACAGATTTATTAATGGCTTTACAGGGGTTTAGGAGAATGCATTCTCAGAGGGATGGTAGTATGCTGGAAAGATCCTGTGTCCTTCACTGCTTGACATACTATAAAGTGATATTTCGGCTGTATTCATTTTGTCAAGTCCTAAATGCAGTCCAGATTCTAGGTACATAATTATAGTTGTCTGCCTGTCAGTAGAAGAATGTCAGACAGTGCATAGCTAGGCTTACCATTGCATATTGGTTTTCTAATGTTTGCCTCCTTGGAAGCATGCCCCTGTCAGAGAAGTAAGTCATAAACTTAGAGTTACAAAATAAAACTGCCCATAATAAAACTCCATCAGTCAATTATTTTATTGGGTTATTTAGTGTGTAATTATCACTGCTACGGTTACTCTAGTAGCTATAAAACCAAATGTTGCTTTATCTCTTTTCAACACTAAGCTATAAAGCCAGGACATTTCTGAGGGTCAGTAGTCATAATTATACTTTGAAATTATGTTTTATTTATACTGCTTAAAAGGCTGTTTGCAGCTCTGCTTTAAATCTACCCTTTGCCTTTTGATGTTGGTATTAATATTGGGAAATGCACAATTTCTTATCCTGTGGGTTTCTTTTGTGCTTTTCACATGTAGGGCCTGGAAAATTTGGGAGCCTCTGATGGGACAACGATAAAGAAGCGGTGTGTTTATTTATTTAAGAGTCATGTGCCCTGCTTATGTCACAGTTAATTTTTCTATTAGCTGGCTGAGGGAGTGTTCCAAATATCTCAGTTTACTGTGTTTTATTTTAAACTGTCATCCCCAGCTTCCAGTTTTCTCTGAGAGCAACTAGGTATTGAACTATGTCTGCAATAGGTCAGGAGAATCCACTGATTTTTATACAGTATGTACAACACTTCTGGAAAGATTTTAACACTGACTTTAGAAGATATTTAATCTTAGCTCTTAGAATACCAGATTGCACTTGGGGTCAGAGCAACTTATTACTTTTCTAAACTCATGTTTACTTCAGAAACTTACTGGTACATACTAGTAATTTCTGAGTTCCAATTGTTTAAGGTTCTTACACTTGGAATCCAAACTTACCCTTATACATGCTGTTTTTGAAATTGGTCTGAAGTTCCCAGTACAGCATATGAGATTTAGGATTCATATTACAGACAACTAACTGTCTGTTCTCTAGATAACTAGTATTTAGAGCATTTTCAATTTTTGTATCTTGACTTACTATATCAACTTATGTCTTTTGATTTGCTATATAAATTCTCAATATCTGTTGAATTATATGCCTCGTTTTGCATTCTTTTTATTGAAATAGATAATTTTCCATGTTCCATAAGTAAACTATCACTGACATGTTACATTTATAATCTTTCATTCTTAAGTTTATTATTGATCTACTCAAGGAGACACAAGATGAAAATCTGAGACATTTGTTGTAGCTAACATTTTCAATCCATTTAATAATTTAAAGCAAACTAATTCACATATAAACCTATTTAGGATTTGATGAATTCTTTCATTCTAAAATGAAACCCAGTGTACAAAACTGATGTAAAGAAAAATGACAGGAAAATTTTGATCTACATTAAGACCTACGAGAGAACATCTAATAAAAATAACTGAAATCTCTAGTAGTTACTCATTATGTCTTCTCTGTGTGCATTGACTCTGGATTAGTAAAAAAATCAATTCTAGAAATGCATGACCAAGTAATATATCATGCAGGAATTTATTTCTGTACTTGAACTGAACTGCACAGTAACAACTGGAGACTAAACATATTCTAGGTTTTTTCCCTCTTTGTTTATATAAATGAGGATTCTGATAACAATTGGCATGTAGAAAATATTATAGCAATTTTAAAATTGTTCCAACTTCAAGGAAAGTTATGTACCTCTCTAATAACAAACTGAAGTAAATTTTTTAGAGATGAAGATAGTTTATGGGTAAATTTTATTGTATTTTGTTTTTTATTATGTCGTAAAACACCATGACCAATGTAGCTTATAGAAGAAAGTTTATTTGAGATTGTATTTTCATATAGTTGGGGTCATGGTGGTAGAGTAAAGGCATGGAGCTAGAACAAGAAGCTGTGTCTTTACATTTTGAACAGCAAGGAGGAAGCCTATTGAACAAACTAGAAATGCCACAATATCAAGATCTCAAGTCCTGACCTCAAAGACATGCTTCCAACAAGCACAAGACTTCTAATGCTCCTCAGACCTTAAAACAAAGAGTAGGGACATATTCAGATGCTAGAGCACTTTGCATACATTTCAAGTTAAATCATCACTGTTTGAGTTGGAATTATAAAAAGTAAAGAAATGGAAAGATATGGGGCCTGTGCATGATGATTGTATTCTTAGACAAGTTCTTGATTATATACAAACTGTCCAAAGCCTTATGTAGGTAATCCATAGATGTGGCATGGGTTAATACTTCACTAAATTTCCACCATACATTTTTACTCTAAACATGAACTATAATTTCTATCTCTACTTATACTTCTTTTTGCCTCATCATCATATTGTCTTTGTACTTAACAACAATATCTTCCCCTTCCCTTTATTCACTTAATCCATCAAATGTGGAATGAATGTCATGATACCATAGAAAAAAATCTAAATGATAACTGTCATCCCATGCAGAAAACATCTGTGATGTTATAGTGCTTTTATGATTATATGTTTTCCAAAATTATTCTTTTTATCTAAGTTTGTTTTTCAAATGTATAACAAATACCTAAGGTAGTAAGTTTATATAAAGAATATAATGAAAATGAGGTAAATTTTAAATTACATCACAGTCATTTAGCATCATATATTTTAGGACACCAACAAGGGACTGTAATGACATGTATAGGGAAGAACAAAGACCCTCAATTGATATAAACATGCAAAGGAGAAAAAGAAACTGAACTAGGATTCTTACTAGCTATCAAAGGCATAGAAATGATTTGAAGTACTAAATTTCCCAATTAAAAAATCCCAAAATTTCTCATTTTCTTTCATGTATATGAGAAATTCCGAGATATTTCTACACCAAAGTCATCTTTATTTTATCCTCCTTATAAGCATGGAAGATTTCTTTTGGCTTCTAGACTTACTCAATCGTATGTCGCAGAGAAGTCACTATGCATTGCTTATTGCTAAGGTATTCTTGTATTCCTTGTTTAGCATTTTACTTTTTGTGTGTAAATTTTACTTACTTGATATATTTCAAAAAGAGGAGGACATAATCTAATTATCTTTAAAATATATAAGAAATATTTAAAAATAAATGAAGATCATCATTTGAAAGGAATATTTAGATCTGTGCCTGGGAGGAAATCTTTTGCTATAGCCCTACCCACTGCAACCGTGCCCAGAGAGGGATTGATCCTCAGGATCTGAAACTTCAAGGCTCACAGAGACAGTTTGACTTCCAGGATTCACACACCCAGGCTCACAGGAGGGCAGGTTTCAGTCAGAGTCAGAAAGGTCAGCAAAGACCAGAGATAACCAGATGGCAAGAAGGAAGAGCAAGAACATAAACAAAAGAAGCCAATGTGACTTGGCATCTTCAGAACCCAGTTCTCCTAAGATAACAAGCCCTGGATACACTAATACACATGAAAAGCAAGATTCTGATCCAAAATACTATCTCATGATGATGATAGAGGACTTTAACAAGGACATAAGTAACTCCCTTAAATAAATACAGGGATTTATGTATTGAAGAAGAAACACATAAATCTTTTAAAGCAATACAGGAAAAGACAACCAAACTTATTAAGAAATTGAAGAAAACCATCCAGGATCCAGACTCTAAAAATGGAAAAAAGAAACAATAAAGAAATCAAAAAGGGAGACAAACCTTGATATGGAAAAACTAGAAAAGAAATCAGGAGTCACAGATGTAAGCATCACCAACAGAATACAAGAGATAGAAGAGAGAATCTCAGGGTCAGAAGATACCATAGAAAATATGGACACAACAGTCAAAGAAAAGGCAAAATACAAAAAGATCCTAACCTAAAACATCCAGGAAATTCAGGAGACAATGAAAAGACCAGACCTAAGAAGAAAAGGTATAGTAGAGAGTGAAAATTCCCAAATCAAAGGGCCAGTAAAAATTTCCACAAAATTATAGAAGAAAAATTCCCTAATCTAAAGAAAGAGATGACCATAAACATACAAGAAGCCTACAGAATATCAAATAGTTTGGGCCAGAAAAGAAATACCTACCGTCACATAATAGTCAAAATACCAAATGCACAGAAGAAAGAGAGAATGTGAAAAGTTGTAAGAGAAAAAGTCAAGTAACATATAAAGGCAGATCTATCAGAATTCAACCAGACTTCTCAAAAGAGACTCTAAAACCTAAAATATCTTGGGAGAATGTCATACGGATCATAATAAAACAAAAATGCCATCCCAGGTTACTGTATCCAGCAAAGCTCAATTAACATAGGTGGAGAAACCAAGATACTGCATGACAAAACCAAATTTACACAATGTCTTTCCACAAATCCATCCCTACAAAGGATAATACACGGAAAACTCTAACACAATGAGGAAAACTACAACAAGAGAAAGCAAGAAAGTAATCTTCATCCAACAAACTCGAAAGAAGGTAACCGCACAAACATAATTTCACCTCTAACAACAAAAATAACAGAAAACGACAATCACTTTTGTATAATATTTCTAAACTTCAATGGACTCAGTTCCACAACAAGAAGATATAAATGACATACTAGATATGTAAACAGGACTCAGCATTTTATTTCATAGAGGAAACACATCTGAGTAAGAAAGGCAGACACTACCTTAAAAGAAAAGGCTGGAAAAAATCAAGAAGAAGGATGACCAAAATGCAAAATGCGGATGCTCCCACTCCTTCTTAAAAGGGGGTAAAATATCCATAGGAGGGGATATGGATGCAAAGTTTAGAGCAGTGACTCAAGGAATGGCCTTTCAGAGCCTGCCCCACATGTGGCCCATATATATAGAGCCACTAAAACTATATAAGAATGATGAAGCTATAAAAAATGCATGGTGAAAGGGACACCACACACACACACACACACCACACACACACACACACACACACACACACACACATATATATATATATATATATATATCCTGAGAGACACATTCAGAGCATGTCCAATATAGAGGTCAATGTTAGCAACAAAACACCGAACTGAGAATAGGACCCCTTTGGGGGGAATTAGAGGAAGTATTGAAAGAGGTGAAGGAGCTTGCAACCCCATAAAAACAACAATGCTAACCAACCAGAGCTCCCATGGACTGACCCAGGGCTCCAACTGCATATGTAGCAGAGAAGAGCACCAGGGGAAGGGGAAGCCTTTGGTCCTGCCAAGGTTGGACACCCAGTGCAGGGCAATATGGGGAGGCAGTAAGGGGGATGTATGGGGGAAATACCTGCATGGAGGAGGGGGAGGGGATGGAATGGGGGCTTATGGACAGGAAACCGGGAAGGAGCATAACATTTGAAATGTAAGTAAAGAAATATTTCTAATAAAAATTTTTTAAAAAATTCTATAGCCTCCTCAATGAATAAACCAAAAATTTAAACTTCTTTCATATATTGCATTTATAATGAAATAACAAAAATTTTCTAGTAAGTCTACCCATATTACTTGTACAGACTCTGCTGATGATGTAGCTATAAGAACAAGGTCCAGGCCCAGCTTCCTCCATATCTTGGTTCTTTCCTCTCTAAAGGTACTTTTGTAATACAAACCATGGCAGTCAAGCCTGTATGTTTAAGGTAAATGTAAAAATAAAATCTTCATTTAGATATATTGGATGTTATACTTTTTAAGATAAATATATTTAATACAATGTTTTTAATTTTTCAATTCAGATATTCAATTTGCTATTCACTGTTATGAAAGAGAAAAAAGAAATGAAATTAATGTCATCCCTGCTCTGGTTGTCCCCATAGAGATTACCCTTCTTACTAATTCAGCCATCTTCTTACAAGATAAATGTGTGCAGCCACTTGGTTCTTCTACACTAATTGAAAAATGCAGATTTTGTGCACTGATGGACTACAGAACTGACTGGATATGTTCTGTGATCATAAGTACATTTGATCATTTTAAATGGAGCTCGGGGACTAGATAGCAAAGAGACTAATCTATGTGCTTCTGTAAGATCTGAACCTCACACAGAGAGCCATTTCTAATTCTGCTCATTACTTCTGAGAAAGAAGTTTAAGTGTTTTTATCAGAGTTCTAATAAGGAGAAAAGTCACTCAAATAATGCAATTTAAAATCTGTATGTGACTTTAGGATAGAATAATTAGAATTAGTAGAAAATACAGTGGCTGATTAACAGGCCCTAATGTTATCTTATTTTTATTTCAATTGGATAATAAAATTACTTTTTAAGCATTAAGTTTATTCCTGTACATTGTGAGTGCAAAGAATGCTGTATAATGTCAGATTTCTTTCTGTCATCTTGGTGGCAGTTTAAAATACAGATCTTTGATTCATTTGTAAGTTACAGATATTTTTTCCCTCTTCATATGTAGAAGCACCAGACTAACTTAGGCGTTGATCAAATTTGGTTGTTCTTAAATTAGACAATGTTTTTGCAGCTTTTTAAAAAAATATGAGAATAGGATAATAATAATAATGGCCTCTGACCAATCTAAAATAATGCACTTTTGTTTTTAACTAAATGACCACTGATAGGAATAATCTTTAAATGATAGAAATTTAGATTAATAAGAACAAACAAGTTTTATGAATTACATATCTATGGGAAATAATTAGACAATAACTTTAAAAGATAATATGAAGCTTTTAATGATATTTTAAATAATGCATTATTGGTCATGCTAAGGAGTGGCACAGGAATGTTCTTCATTGAGAAAGACAAAGAGAATGTAAAAGCTGATGTGACCTGCAAACGAAGAAAGCAGAAACACACATTTACAGAAAAGGAACAGAGAGAAGACTTGGAAGTAGAAGGAAAAATCAGTAGCAATGTACTGACACATATGTCTAAATGACATGAGTAAATGCAGTAACCAGAACCCAAGTCTATTGGGCTATCAGCTTGCTCAGAAAATTGACAAAATGGCATTACCTCAGTTTACTGTAAAGTAAACAAACACCTTTCTCTTTCCTGTGCCTTTTTAGAAGTAGGTATTCTATGGTGTATTTTTCAGGTCCCAGGAGAGAATAGATTGTACTATAAAGAATGAAGAGATCGGAGAGAGGAGCACCACTGAAGCAAGAGCCAGAACAGCGTCAGGATAGGATAACCCCAGGACACGTATGAGTCAGCAACTGTCCTTTTGGGGCTAAGCTTTCTCATGTACCTGTATATTTCAAAAAGAGCCATGGAGGATTGAAAATAAAGATGGAATGAAAGTTACTGCTGATTGCTTCTTGGCATTCGCATGTGCATTTATTTGTTTGTCTTTGTTCTTGTTTTTATTCAGTAAAAAAAATTTATATACTGTATTCTGATGATGATTTCTGCCCCCACAACACCTCCCAGATCATTCTTCTTCTTCTTCTTCTTCTTCTTCTTCTTCTTCTTCTTCTTCTTCTTCTTCTTCTTCTTCTTCTTCTTCTTCTTCTTCTTCTTCTTCTTCTTCTTCTTCTTCTTCTTCTTCTTCTTCTTCTTCTTCTTCTTCTTCTTCTTCTTCTTCTTCTTCTTCTTCTTCTTCTTCTTCTTCTTCTTCTTTTCTTCTTCTTCTTCTTCTTCTTCTTCTTTTTTCTTCTTCTTCTTCTTTTTCTTCTTCTTCTAATTATTATTATTATTATCATTATTATATTAATTTTATTAACAATCCACCAATAGCTATCCCTCCTGATCCTGCCTCCCACAGTTCCTCATCCCATTCCTCCTCCCCTCTGTTTCTGAGGGGATGCTTCCCTACCAGAACTCCCCCATCCCTAGGGCATCAAGTCTCTTGAGGATTAGGCACATCTCCCGCTGAGGCCAAACCAGGCGATACTCTGCTATATATGTGCTGGGGACAATAGACCAGCTCCTATATGTTGCCTCCTTGATAACTCAGTATCTGTAAGCTCTGAGTGTCCTGGTAAGTTGAGACTGCTAGTCTTCTTATGGGATAGCCACCCACCCCCTTCGGCTTCTTTAATCTTTCCCATAATTCAATCGAATAGTCCAAAGCCTAGAGAAAGTAGTCAACTATAGGCAAATATTACAACAGTACAGCTAACAGTGGGACTCATGGCAGTTATGATAGAATGCACAAAATATTTTTTAAGCTCAAACCAGACGAAAACCCCATATTGGAGAGAAGGGGGCTGAAAGTCTCAGTTCTATCTTAGGAGCTATTGCCATTTGATTACTATTGGGAAAGGGAAAGCCCATTTTTAAAGGGCATAGTCACATAGAAGTCAACTCCACTCTTTTCCAGATAAATATACATCAGAAATGAACTTTAATGATGGGAAAAAAATGGTCAAAACCTAAAACTGGGTTGCTATAAAAGGAGTTGACCTCAGAAGAGTTTGGAAAAAGAGTTGACTATAATAAAAATATTATATACAACCTTTGAAAATTACTAAAGCATAAACTTAAAAGAATAAAATGCAATAAACCCACACAGCTCTGGACATTGAATTTTTGATGAAGAAGTCAAGCACATACAATAAACTGAAGGCAAAGCATTCAATAAGTTGTGTTAGCAAAAAACAAATAGCCACCTTTAGAAGAAAAAGCCAGATCCACATTTCTAACTTTGTACAAAAATAAGCTGAAAGCACATTACAGACCTGGATAGAGTATCACACACCCTAGTTTAACACTGAAACACCAAAACTGCTAGAGGGAAATATTGGGATGACATTTCTTAGCAAGAACTTTCTGAACAGGTGTAGCTTAACTATACCTGTTAAACCGAGAAAACTTTGCTGTTTGCCAAGATGCTAAGCAGGTATTGCAGGGACAGTCAGACTTTCAGTACTAGAGCTCTTCTTCATGAAAACTTAATATTGACAAGAGCAGTAGCTTGAAGTTGGGCTCCCTTGGGCATTTGGGCTTGAAGGCTCAGTTCTTAAATTTCTTAAAGTCTTCAGCCAGGGCTATAGTATTCTTCAAGTATATCGTGGCATTTCAGTCTTAGATTGAAGATCCAGCACAGTTACTGAATCGGATTGCATTAACACCATTAGTCTTAAGCACACGTTAACCTTATTATCCTACATTATGCTAGATATTGCAATGGCAATATTGGCAAAGTTAATTCAGTAATGGGAACGATGTGGAAATGATGTGTAGTCCTGGGGCATTTATAAAGAGGGAAGCAAACGTATGTTAATAAGTATTAGCTTTTCTCCAGAAATTAATTACTATGTTGACAATACTGAAAGTTTAAGTTTAGTCCTATTTGCCACTCTCTTCCAGTCTCTGTCTTCCCCCTTTACAGGAGTGTATACTTTCTCTTTAGTGTGTGACATAATGAGCAACATAGTGTGTAAAGATTATTATATTATGAGAGTGTGCTTATCTACTGAAATCTCTTCTCCTAATCTTGTCTGCCTCCATTTTAAAATAGATTCCCAGAACTGACTACTAGAATATAATCCAGTATAAATTTTACTGAAAAATTTTTCTTTCTTTTTTTTATTGGCTATTTTATTTATTTACATTTCAAATGTTATGCCCTTTCCTGGTTTCCCCTCCACAAAACCCTGTCCCATCATGCCTCCCCTTGCTTCTATGGGGGTATTCCGCCACATACCCACCAACTCCAGCCTCACAGCCGTACCATCAAGACTTCATAGGACCAAGGGCCTCACCTCCCATGGATGCAAGATAAGGCCATTCTCTGCTACATATGCAGATGGAGCCATGGGTCCCTCCATGTGTACACTTTGGTTGGTTGTTTAGAACCTGGGAGCTCTGGGGAGGGGGGGTCTGGTTGGTTGATATTGTTAATTTTCCTATGGTGTTGCAAACCCCTCCAGCCCCTTCTGTCCTTCCCCTAACTCCTCTATTAGGGTTCCCCAGCTCCTTCTGATGATTGGCTGCAATCATCCACATCTCTATTGGTCAGGATCTGGCAGAGACTCAGAAGACTGAAATATCAGGTTGCTGTCAGAAAGCACTTCTTGGCATCAGCAATAGTGTCTGGGTTTGGTGTCTCCATATAGGATGTATCCCCATGTGGGGCAGTCTCTGGATGGCCTTTTCTTCAAACGTGGCCCCATTCTCTGCCTCTGTATTTCCTTTAGACAGGAGCAATTCTGGGTTAAAATTTTGGAGATTGGTGGGTGGCCTCATCCCTCAACTTGGGGCCATGCCTAACATCTGGAATGGTCTCTACAGATTCTTTCTTAGAATACCTCTTCTGGGTATTTCAACTAATGTCATTCCCATCAGGTCCTGAGAACCTCTTGCTTTTTTTGGCATCTGGGACTTTCTGATCGCTACCACGTTTCCTATCTCTCGATATTCCACACCTCTGTTCAATTTCCTTACCTTCTGTACATCTCCCTTCTGCAACTATTTAAAGACATCCGATGGAACTCCCACGGGACATAAATAGACAGAGGGATACCGCATGGCCAGAACTCAGAACACTACTCAGACAAGGTGTAATGATAATTAACAAAGCACTAAAGACACTGAGTCAAAAACACACCTAAATAGGGATCATGGCACAGGTGCCAGAGACCACCACGCCTTACAGCGTGGCAAAGCCAGCAACATGGATGGGTGGGCACTGGCCCAGAGGATGTGGCAGATGATAATGTGCACACTAAATCTCCCAAGACAAGTTGGAGGCAGAGGTGCAGAAGGTTGAGAGGGCCTTTATCTGTACTGGTAGTTCATGGTGTGCTCTGTGTTCCGACTGTAGCCACCCTGTGAGGACTGGTGAGAGCTAGCAGAGCCTCTGTAGCTCTGACTGGACCCAGGGAACTGTAGTTTGACAGTGATGAGTGGACTCATTTGCCTTGGTTTGAAGAGCCGCCTCCAGAACCTGCACCATTACCCCCATGTGAGTGGGATGACCCGCTAGCCATAGCTGTTCTCTACACTCTGGTCTCTACTACCACTGTAGTTGAACTTGCTGTAGTCAAGGCCCTTTACCGCCCCCACCATCACCAGAGGAGTTGTAAGACTTGGAGTAGGAGTAGCTGCCCTGCCCATGGCCATAGCCTTTCTGCTTGCCCTGTGGCGTGCCCTAGCTGCTGTACTTGCTCTGGTTGTAAGGTTGCTGCTGCCCTGGTGGGACTGATAGCCCGAGCTCTAAGATGGTTTCTGCTGTCCCCCATGCAGCGGCTTCTTCCCAGCATGTTTTGCGGGTACTGGTGAGTTGTAGCTGTCTTCTTGGTAGTAGGAGCTGTAACTGGACGAGCCACCACCACCCCGACTGCCTCCGCCACCTGCACTCCCAGAATGCCCTCCATTGCTGTTGAACTGACTGTAGCCTGCTGTGGCCGAATTGCTGCTGTACCAGATTTAACACATGGTGGCCTTATATAATACAGATTATCTCTGTTTTCCAATATCTTTTGAGATGTGTTTTGTGTCGATATATGTAGTCAACTTTGGAGACATTTCCATGAGATGTTCAAAGAAGGAATATTTTTTGTGTTTGGGTAAAATGTTTTGTTAGGCTTGTTTAGTTTATAACATCTTTTATTCCCATCATTTCTCTGTTTAGTTTTTGTCTAGATAATGTATCTACTACCGAGAGTGGAATGCAGAGTTCTCATACTATGAGTATAATATGTGATTTCAGTGTTTCTTTCATAAAAGTGAGTGGCCTTTGTTTTAAGCATGTTTGTTGACAATTGATGTTTTCTTGGTGGATATTTCCTTTGTAGTATGTAGTTCCTTTCCATCTCTTCTCTGGTTAATTTGGATTTGAAGTCTGTTTTGCTAGATTTTAAAATAGCTATACCAGTTTGATTTATTTGGTTCATTTGTTTAGAACGTCTCTTTCCAACTCTATACTGAGATGATGTCTGTTTTTGATATTGAAGTTTCTTTCTTATATGCAACAAAAGGTTATGTCCTGTATTTAGTATGTTAGTTTCTGTCTTTTTACTTGAATGTTGAGACCATCAATATTGAGAGCTATCAATAGCCAATTATTTTTGAGTCCATTTACTTTCCTACTGATGGTGATGATTGTGCTAATGGTGGGAGGGAGGGAAGGAGATAGAGAGAAAGAGGGAGGAAGGAAAGGAGATAGAGAGAAAGAGGGAGGGAGGGAAGGAGGAAGAGAGGGGGGAGCGAAGGAGAGAGGGAGAGGGGGAGGGGAGAGAGAGAGAGAGAGAGAGAGAGAGAGAGAGAGAGAGAGAGAGAGAGAGAGAGAGAGGTGTCAGATTGCCCTTAGATTTTGTGGTGTGGGATTATTCACACCCTGTGTCTTCTTGGTTTTCGTTAATCTTTCTGGTTTGGAGTTTTTCTTCTACCACCTTCTCTAGGGCTGCTATAGATATTGCTTAAATTTTGTTTCAGACCTGGCATCTTTGGTTTCTTAGAGTATGCAATACATTTTTCTAGAGCCTTCTGGCTTTTACAATCTCCATTGTGAAGTCAGGCATGAATCTAAAATTGCCTTTATATATTCATTAGTATTTTTCCCTTGAAATTTTACTGTTCTTTATTTATAGAGTATATTAATTATTATGTGGTAAGGGACCTTTCTTTATATGATACAAAATATTTGGTGTTATTTATGCTTCTTGTATTTTTATATGCACTTCCTTCTTTAGACAAATTTTCTTCTAAGGTTTTGTTAAAAATATTTTCTGGGCTTTTGAGCTGGGTTTCTTTACCTTTGTCTATTTTAATTATTCTTAGATTTGGCCCTTTCATTGTGTCCCAGATGTCCTGTATGTTTTATGTCATGAGTTTTATAGATTTATTGATTTCTTTGGCGAATATATCTATTTTTCCTATTAATCTTCAGCACCTGAGTGTATCTCTTACAAATCTTATAGCCTATTTATAATTATTTTCTCTGTAGTTCCTGTTAAAAATTTTATTTCTGGATTTCTCTCATATGTATATGCGTATGTATTTTCAAATTGATTCTATTTCCATTTTCTTGTCTTGAACATTTTTATTTATTTTTTAACTGTGTTTTCTAGGTTTCTTTAAGAAATGTATTCATTTCCTCTAATTTCTGTCTGTAGTTCCCTAGATTACTTAAGGGATTTATTTGTTTTCTATTTAATGACTTCTACCATGTTCATATAATTATTTTTAAGATTTGTTTTGTGTTTCAGCTATGGTGACATATAGCTGATATGGTAGGATTGATGAACTCTAGCAGAGACATATTGATCTGTTATTGACTGTGTTTATATGCTTGTATCTACTTCATTACATGTCTAGGAGCTGATTTCTGGAATTGCCTTGGTTAAGTGGATTGTTTGTTTGTTCATTTTTTGTTTTTTGTTTCTAAATTGTCAGAGAGTGTAATGGATGTGTGTTTTTTTCCAGGTCTGCTTAGGTTGTATGTTCAAAGAGAATGCCTGCTGGTATTGAGAATAGGAAACTGAAAAGAGTTTGGGAAGGAAAGTTTGGGGAGAAGGTTTTTGTGATGTTTTGGATGGAATAGAAGAGATAGGGAGATCACAGAAGTTTTTCTGTACAGTGCTGAGAATGACACTACAGAGATTGGATCTCAGGGTCAGTACAAGAGGTATGAGTCTGCGTTCAGCCTACTTGACTCCTTGCAAGGATTGGCTATTAAGATAGAAGGAAGTACCTGCTGGCTTTGGGGTATGGGACAATAATTGGAAACTGGGTTATAAGATTAGAAAAGGGAATATATGTGGTAAATATAGGAGATGGGAACAGTGGGACAAGAAAGCTGAGGTATGTGTTCTAAGGTAGAGTTGAGTGTGACATTTAGGGATTGGGTCTGAGAGAACAGAGAGAATGAAGGTGTGTGGACAGACTACCTGTTTTTCTGGTACCCTTGACTTGAGATTGGAAAGGACTGCCTGCTTTAGTTGGGAGTTGAGATATAGCAGTGAGAAAGAGGGAGGTTATGATTGGATAATCTCTGATCAACAGAACCTGTGAACTGGGGACAGGGAGGCAGCAGCTGGTATTCTGTTACAACACTAGGAAGGAGA
The DNA here is from genome assembly GCF_011064425.1 of Rattus rattus. Lineage (NCBI taxonomy): Eukaryota > Metazoa > Chordata > Mammalia > Rodentia > Muridae > Rattus > Rattus rattus. The sequence goes on from NC_046171.1 coordinate 46,985,821, forward strand.
TTGAGAGATGATGGTTTTTTATTTTTGCCATTATATAACGTTTACTTCTTGATTAAAGAAACAAAATGGCAAGCAAGTAGATATTTTTGAAACCATTAAAAGCAACAAACAAGGAGTTAGGCAAGATAAACCACTTTTAAACATCAAGGAGATTCACCAACAAAAAAAAAAAAAAAAAACCAACCAAAAACAACCAAAAAAACAAAAAAAAACAGATATTTAGCATTGTTTTACAAAGACGTAAATGAAATGTAATTTTCTAAAACTTTAAAATTTTAAATCTTTCATTATCTGTGATGAGACATTTGTCTAAATGTGTCCCAAATGTAGATTCACTGCAAATTAATCATAATCAAACAGGACGATCCTTGGAATGAAAACTATGGGGTGAATGAGAAAATTCTTTGTGACAACTGCTTATGAGGTTTACTTGACTAATGATAAATAGTTATCAATTCAGGAATGACTGAAAATGTAGCAGTATTTCTATGATGAGGACCCTGGGGTATGCCTCTGCTGATGTTATGCACTAAACAGGGGCATTATTTCCCCTCATTTTCACCATTACCTAGGTCTTGATTGGACCACTTATTCCATGGGTATAAAATGTACTATTGTCAATTTTCATCACAAGCTCAGAGAAATAAAAGGATTGCTGTTCCTTTAGTAGTATGCAATTTAAGAAGGAATCAGGGAGGAAGCTGTTGTGCTGGAGTCTGTCTGAAAAAAGAAACAAACAAACAATAACCAAATTCAGTTGGCAAACTGTTTCACAAGTGACTGAATTAAGAGGAATAGATCTTCAGTCTTTAATTTCTAGGACAAAGTGAAAGAGAAATTTCTAAGCAGAATGTTTCAGTCTTTGTGAGACAGGATATAAAGTACAGTAAAAAAAGAAAGACAATAAAAGAATAAAGTTAACCATTAAAGAAAAAGAACCCATTAATTTGAGAAAGAGTAAGAGAACCATTGTATGGGAAGAAATTTTGGCAGAAAAGATTAGAGGAAAACAATGTAATTGTACTTTAATTTTTAAAAAATATACTAAAGAAAAGGATAAAAAGAATAATATACAAAGAAAATAATCCCTGATTTCTGCCTAAATTTTCATTGGAGAAAATGCTGAATATCAAGTTTCATGTACATTGTACCAATGTATATGAGTAGGATAAAAAAGACTCTGAACAGTTGCTTAAACTTTTTGAAGAAATAAAAAAAATTATTCAGAAATAGTAGAATTTAGGTTAGTAGTATTAAAGTCCTAATCACAGGAATGCAAAGATCAAGGGAATATGATTCACCATGAAAAGAAAACTCCAGTCTTGTCATCATGCAATCTATGCTTTTCTAGTCATGTTCTGAGCTGTCATTCCACTGAACAAGAGTTAGTGTGTCAAACTCTCACCTTGATGCGTTCCAAGAATGAATAACCAAGCCAAAGTGATTATTGTCAAGCCTCTGTAAATGATATACTTAACCCTTAACATCCATTTTCTCAAACTGTCACCCAGAATAAAAGGCAGGGCTTTTTACAAGTGGTTAAGTTAAAATGAAACTCCTGAGAGATCTCCTGATACAATGATTTGTTTCTTTATAATAAAAGAGATGTTGAAGCATGATATGTACAAAATAAGGTTGTGTTAGAGGATGATTGCACCCTCTAGTATAAATGAGGGATCCTGAACATCTATTCTCAAAGCCCAGCCTTCTAATGATGCCTTGGTCACAGATTTAGAGCCATACTAAATAAGTTTCTGTTGGGATTCAGAGACAGCTCATAAATAAGGATGTTTTCCACAAAGCAAGACAACTTGAGTTCCATCCTCAGAATCCATCTGGTAAAAGGATTGGGTCAACTTCTGCATGTTGCAGCGTTGTTCTCTAAACACACATACATGCAAACACACACACACACACACACACACACACACACACACCAGAATAAAGTAAAATTAATTTTTTACGTGTTTTATTTTCTTAAATTGTCTTTAATCTTTTTTGTTTGTTTGTTTTTACAGTCCAGTCATTATTCCCTTCCCAGTCCATCCTCTGACAGTTCCTCATCTAACTCCTCTTCTCCTATCTCCAAGAGGAATAAGTAAAATTAATTTTAAAATTATAAACAGTAACTAGAAAGATGGCTGAGCAGTTACAAGTGCTTCTTGCTCTTGCAGAGGACTGGCTTTTGGGTCTTAAACCCATGATAGGTAGTTCACAACCACCTATAACTCTAGCTCCAGATCATCTGATTTGTCTACTGGACTCTGCTAGTGACTAACCACAAACATACAGGTACACATATATGCACACACATACATATTCACAGGCATTAATGAAAAATAGAATAAGTAGTAAAATAAACATCTGCTATTGAAGCCATAGAATTTTGGTACTTGGCTATTATATCTCTGTCAAATTAAGGCCTATATCATGAACTTTCTAAATTTTATATTCAAATTTATTAATCAATTTTAATTTGGGAGGACAGATTCTCATCTGGAGGCCAAGGCTATCCTGGAACTCTCTATATTTTCCAGATTGGACTCACACCAGTTTTCCTCAGTCCCCACATACTCCATCAATACCCAGTGCATCATACAATATTTATAACAGACTAGTCACATTCTTTCCAAAGCAGGCAAATATGAGATCTACAGATGGTAAAAATTTAATCTGCACCCTTTCAGGCAGTCATCTGAACATTTTGCTTAGTAATGTGGGACTAGCTGGAATTTGTGGTGCCTAGTAGACAAGTAATGGCAACTATGCCTTTAATCAAATGTTTTTGAAGTAAAAAATAAAAAACAAAAACAAATGATTGGAGAGATTCCACGTGGAAAACTACTAGAATATCCTTGGATTTGATATATTTCATGTCCTCATATTTTCTCTCTGAATCTCTCAGTATCCATAGCATTTGAGAAAATGACATGCTGGTTTTTTTTTTTTTTTTACAACCACTATCAGTCATTAGTTCCTCATACATACCTCCTCTACCCATGATGGAAAGTTGGAATGCTCAATCTTTGGCAGGTATCCATAGCTGCTGAATCTACATCTTTCTACTTTAATGGAATATTTGACATTGGCATATGATAGATGAATGCATCTCCTGATGCTATATCACCCTCACCTTCTTTCTGCCTTTTCTTCTGTGGGGCTCTCTGGGTCCTGGGCATAGGGCAGGGTCATAATGTGGTGTAATTCTCATCACTTTGGCCACATGTGTATCTGCAAAATTACAATAATATTTTTCACAGAACTATAATACTTTCCTGAAATTTGCATAGAACCTTAAGATTCCAAATAACCAACGCAATCTTGAGGGAAGAAAAATCTTACCTATACATTTCCAAAATATAACTCAAAGGTTGATCATTTCCTAACATTAACAACTGGAACTATGTAGGTTCATGTCATTATGCAGGTAAAGGCAGGTACAGGATAGAACGAGGCCTGTCATTGGACGCGAAGGAAGGATAGGTGGGAGAAAAGTTTAAGAAAGGCAGAGGAGGCTGTTGCAAGGAGGAAGAAGGCAGCTATAAAACATGGCAGTAGATGTTAAGATTCCTCTCTGCACATTTGCAAATCATTATGACTGGTCTTAAGGGATGGATGTGTACAAGATTTGGTATTATCTAGATGGGCAAATTGTTTCATATCTAGGTGGGCAGTTTATATCCTTATCAATTGGTTATAAATTTATCGTGGGGATGTATTGTGGATTGAGAATTTAACATGTATATCTGACTGTTGGTTACAGTTTGTTGAATCTTGATTTTACCGGGTGGCTGGAAGCAAAGAGTTGATGGCTAGCAGAGAGCCACTGGGAGAGATACTAATCTGAGATGAATTAGCCATAGTTCCAATGGCCCATTGGAGCCAGAACTAGGAAGGGAGAGAGATAGCAAGGGTATGGGCAGAAACTGTTCCTCTGCTTTTTTTATTTTTACCACAACAAGTGGGGAACGAAAGTTTTAGGCAAGAATCCACTAGACATTGAAGTTTTTCAGCCTGTGAAAGCTTTATTTTCTGTGTGAAAAAGGCTGCACCATGTTGAGTCAGGTGACGGTCCAAGCACAGGAACTTTAAACAAAGGAACAGAGGGGGAAGTCTGTTCACAGTCTCTAGGTCCCCTGCTGTTCAAACTACAGAGTTTATCTGAATCACATGGAGATTTTACCCATGATTTGGAACAAGGTAGAAATAAATGAAATTCTGCAACACTAGGCAGAGTGAATACAGACATATCTTATAGAGTTATCAATGAATAAAATCTGAGGCTCCAAGTGAGAGCTTAACAGATAGATGGTATAAAAACATAATGCTCTAATAAGTCTTATAGGATACTCATATTCTTTCTAACGTGGGCTCCATGGGAATTTTGGGTTAAAATCCTGTTCTGAAAGTTGCCTGCTTTCTAACGACAGGTATTAATGGAAATTTGATGAAATTTGTTTTTACAGTTAGAAGGACAGAGAACAGAGTTTGTCTGAATCATATGGAGATTTTTACCCATACTTCGAAATTTAGATAGGGAAAATTAGTCACTGACTCCAAGCAAAGAGTGGTGACATAAGTCTGATGCTCCAGGCAAAGAGCTTAATGGACATATTTTAGGCTAAAAAATCTTAGTTTGAGAGTTGCTTACTTACTGGTATTGGTATTAATAAAAGGCAATCAAATTGTTTTATGAACTACCCTGCTAAGTCCATATAGCTCGACGATGCCAGCTCCTGAGGGTTTGTGGTTATGTTGACATTTACCACAGCAGGAAGCTCATGTTCTCTTAACATGGAGTCCACAGGAATTTTTGGTTAATTTCCAGATAAGACAGATTAGAAAAGTCTAAACAGTTGTTTAGCTTACTTCTAAAAATAATGCTTTAATTTTCATAATGGGTGTGATTTTTGAGTCTGGTTATATTATTTCTCTGGGAGAGAATACAAGATACAAGTCTGGTTACAACCTAAAAAACCTAGTATTTTGGAAGAAAGGTTTTGTCTTTGTGTTCTTAAAAAAGATGAACAGGTTCTGGACACATTCCAGAGTAGGATAGATTAAATTCAATAAAGGGAGGTTGCCTGAAGTAGCAGATTCAAGAGAGTAAAACAAAACAAAACAAAATAATGAACAAAAATTCATCCTAACCAGTGTATATTTTACACTGACAAATTCAATCCATACAGATATCTTGAAGATACTAGTGTTTTCTTTAAAAATTATATATTACAGAATGTACAGTTTTGATCCAGTTGAACCCCTGATCCTCAGGATGCAGTCCAAGACAGACATCAGAGACTACAACAATTATGATTGTGGCCATCCTCCTCATACCCCCCCCCACATTCTAGATATCTCAACACCCATAAACAGGTTGAAGAAGCCATTGAAGTGTCTTTGCCCCAATTCTCTGGACTTTGGTGGTCTAAAGGTGGTTAATCTAAGGTGGTTTTTCTGAGGAATTTAGAAAATTTAACAAAGAGGTATTAGCTCAAAAATTATCATACAGCCATATTATCATTTGGTAGAAATGATACCAGCTAAAGTTACAATCTTTACATTGGTACAGAATTTATTTGATACAAGTTTAGATTTTCTTTGCTATAAATTTCTTATTGGTTTAAAATTAATACTGTTACTCTCACGTATAGGCAATGTGCCTATACAATACATTTAAGCATATAAGGCTTATACCCAGTTATTTACTGTTATTAAAAAACTAAACTGAGATGATTAAATATGTGAGCTAAGAGCCAGATAGCAAATTCACAGCTCTGAGTTTATTGTTAGAGTGCTTACAAGATAATTTATTAAGATAATTGGTGGACAACAGTCCAGATAACTTACATAGTTAGATGGATTTCAAAAACATCAGAAATCTGACATTCAATGTTATTTATATTTTGTTGAGACAAGTCTCCTCCTAACAGCCTCCCTTTGGTGGATTCAATGAAGAAATTGAATATCTCCACCTCTGGGTGAAGTAATGTATTGTGGTGAGATAGGCACTAGGCAAGAATTGCCTCACATCATCTACAGACTAATACTGTTCAGAAAAGGACACATTACAGAAAGAGTTTACTGATAATTTCTGCCAAGCCAGAGTGATCTTCCTTTGAACTTTTGTGTTTCAAAAGTCTGTCAGATGATTCTAGCCAGAAGGCTGAAGACTTGCTCTCATGCGTTGCTGACAGGGGACTGTGCAAGCATAAAAATTGTCTCTTTAACTTGCCTCAGTTCTAGAAGCTGTGTTAGGCTTCCTATATTTACAGATATATTGGGCTTTCTCAGATTTCTGATGGGGTTGAAGACTGATTATAGTCTCATAGCCTACTCAGGCTGTTTAACTTTGTGAATACATATTTTATTAGATAGTTACCAGATAGTTTACAAACTAGCCAGGATATAACATGGATTGTAAGCCTTTCTTAAGCTGTAATAGATAACTAAAAGTTCTGTTTAACTGATAAATGTTTTGCTAGGTGTTCAGTATATTGTATTCTTTTAAAAGTTTTTTTTTAATTAGACAAAAAGGGTGAAGCATAGGTTGATGTCATTATGCAGGTGAAGGCAGGTACAGAACAGAATGAGGCCTGTCCTTGGATGAGAAGGAAGGATAAGTGGGAGAATATTTTAGAGAGGCAGAGAACGCTGGAATGATGAGGAGGGAGGTAGCTGAGAGAACATAGCAATAGATGTTAAGATTCTTCCCTGTACATTTACAGGTTGTTATGACTAGCTAAATGGATGGATGTGTACAGGATTTCGTGTTTTCCCGATGGGCAAATTATATTTTATCTAGGTGGGTGGTTTACACCCTTATCAGTTGGTTTTAAGTTTATTGCGTTGATGTATTGTGGATTGAGAATTTAACCTGTGAATCTGATTGTTGTAAAACTGACTCAACAGCTTGTTGAAATTTGATTTTACCGAGTGGCTGCAAGCAGAGAGTTTGCAACTAGAAGAGAATGGCTGGGAGAGATACTAATCTGAGATGAATTAGCCATAGTTCCAATGGCTGCTGGAGACAGAACTAGCAAGGTAGTGAGACTGCCAGGGTATGCATGGGAATGGTTCCACTGCTTTTTTATTTTTAAAGCAACAGAACTAAATCATGAGTACCAAAAAAATGGGTACTAAATAAGCTAAGAGCTCTGGTGAATCATTGAAGTCAGGCTACCTTAAAGAAATGAAGTTTAATATTTTTGCCTTAAAGAATTGATCCCTATTTGAGGTCATATGTATGATAATTCTAACCTCATTTAAATATTGTACAATGTGTGCATGTGTCAGAACTTCCCAGGGTGGTACCATATATATACAATTTAATGTTTTCATGTATCAGAAAACTTTAATAGGCACAAAGAAAATTAAAACTAGTAGACATAACAGTGCTTAGCACAGACTGGGGAAAGAAAGGCCAATGGATGAAAACACAGGCTGGTCAAGAGCTCTCAGTCTCAATGAGAAACAAAGGTGTGTTCTGTCCTTCTGTTTTCCAGCAGGGTAACTGTGCTGCAAAATAATTCCCTATGCTTCCCAGAAGAGTGACTAAAGACTCGGAAAGCTTTTAAATGAGAAATGTGTGAGGTGACTGACATGCTCATTTATTTTGATCAGGTTGTTTTGTGTACATTTACAGAAGCAACACACCTTACACAATAAATATGCATATTTATTATGTTCCTTACAGTAAAAATAAATTATAATATTCTGGGCATCAAAGTTATAGTAAACAATAAAAAATACACGTTCTTGCGGAGCAGTTTCATGCCCAACTTTAAATTCTCAGCTTCTCTTTCTGTATCTTCTGTCTGTCTGTAGGTTGTGGTTTCTGTCCTGTCTGTAAACATTCTATAGTATGTGTCTGGTCTGCCTTTCACAACTATCTGTCTGAATTACCTGTCTATCACTAACAAAGGAGCTCACTCTGTCGCAATGAACAGAACAGACTGTATCAAGAAAGAATGAGGATTATTGTTTGTTTTGCTGAGATTTTTAAAAAGCGTTGCATGAGATCATATTGTTTTAATGGACTACAGCTAACTAAAGGTGAACCCCAAAATAATGCACAATAATCTCATATGAGTGTTATTAATCAATAATCACATTCTGTTTCCTACAATTACAGTGGATTTGTTGTTTAAATTTCTTTGACAAAAATGATTGCCACAACCCCTCTTCCAATCTACACACATACACAAAAGAATCACACAGACAAAAGAATGAACACATAAGCTTAAAGCTATGTATCGGCTTAGTTTGTAAAAAGCTGATTATTTGGTGAATCCAAGGCACAGAATGTTTGGTTACATTACTAACTTAATGGCATGTTGAATTTAAACAGGCTGAATACACAGTTGTATAGCAGACAGAATAGACAGTTCTAGAAAAACTCAAGACATATTATTGACTTGGCTACAAGTCCTTTCAAACTTTCAGTGCCTTGGAAATCAAGGGGTCCTTTCTTAAGGCTATCTTATTGTTCTGCATTTTTAGTGCAATGTCTACATTCATTCACACAATTTCAATATGACACAACTGAATGAACTACTTGTGCATTCACATTGTTAAATTTACTTTCGTATGTCAAATAAAATCATAGACAAAACAAAATACCAAAATCTCTGTGTTACACAGAGCACATCATTTGAGTAGGAATTGACAATGTTGACATAAGTTTCCCAGTTTAGAATTACTGTTCAGAAAAAAATCAGTTGCAAATTCTAAACAGAACACCTGTCTCTTGGCTTTCAGATGTACTGTGTTGCTTCAAATGTCTGTTTCCCCAAACCTTCATTGTTGTTATATACCCCTGTCCTCTAATGATACAATACTTCTTTTCAAATGAAAGAAACACAGGGTGGAGGCATATTCCACAGGTGATCGTTACACTCCAGGAAGTATCACATTTGGTCAAGTACTATAATTAACTGGGATTATATCTCAGCAAAGGACAGAGGGAACGAGTTTTAGGAGAGTTACATGTTTCATTCTTGATAAGGAATTCCAGAATCTTATAAGCTCCCCTGCTTCTGTAGTAGTAGTAATACTTGTGATGAATTATTAATTAGGTTCCAACTGCAGGACTCCTAAAAAATCAATGTTTTCACAAATTATTACTTTTTATTAAAGATTTTTTTTACCATTATTTTTTGCCATGTATTTATCATGTTCTGCTCAACTAGTCTGCTATGTTGGCTGATGTTTTAAAGAAAATAAACCTCAATTGTATAGTTTGGAAACATTATTTTGAACACAGGAAATAGATAAAAGTGGTATGTTTAAATGTGGAATTCCTCATGTAGGTAGTAAGTTTGATGGAATGGACATTGTTATGTGAATTGGTTGAGGTTTTCAGCCAGCACATTTGAGAACAACAGCAAAACCTTAGCATATATTAAGGAGGCATATCATAGTCAATTCTTATTTAGAAAAGATTAGACTGTAAAAGAGTCTAAAGAGGTTTGGAAGTGCCAATGAAGCGTTTTAAATATTAAATGTGTATTGTAATAACCTTTTATAATTATTTCTGAATTTCATACAAGGCATTTTGACATTTATCCTTCTAATTTCTCTAAGATTGACAGTTCTATTCTCTAGTCACCAAATTTTGTTTCTTGTGTGTGTGTGTGTGTGTGTGTGTGTGTGTGTATACCATCAAATGTATTTTGTGTTTTCCATATCCTCCTGGTTATGTGTTTATTGACTAGAGTACATTCGATCTAGTAAGTACCACATTCTTTTATTTTATTTGCCATAGTTTAATATCTTGTGAGATAATGAAATAAACAGGTAAAAATAGCATTTTGTAGTATTATTTTAATTTTGAAATTATTTTTATTATTCATTTTATATATTTAAATTTTAAATGTTATCCCCTTTCCCAGGTTCCACTCCAAAGTACCCTATCTCTTTCTCCCTCCCCCCTACCTCTATGAGGGTGCTCCCTCACCTGACCAACCACTCCTGCCTCAGCGGCCTAGCATTCCCCTATCCTGGGTCATCAAGTCTCCACAGGACCAAGGGGCTCCCTTCCCAGTGATGCCAGATAAGGCAACCCTCTGCTACATATCCAGCTGGAGCCATGGGTAATGCCTGTGTAATCTTTGGTTGGTGGTTTAGACATTGGAAGCTTTGGTTGGTTGACATTGTTGTTCTTCCAATGAGGTTACAAACCCCTTCAGGCCCTACAGTCCTTGACCTAAATTCTCCATTGGGGCTCCCACGCTTGGTCCAATGTTTGTCTGTGTATATCAACATGTGTATTGACCCAGCTCGGGCAGAGCCTCTCAGGGGACAGCTATACCATGCTCCTGTCAGTAAGCACTTCTTGGCATTAACAATAGTGTCTGGCTTTGGTGTCAGCAGATGGGACGGATCCCTAGGTGGGGCAGTCCCGGGATGGCCTTTCCTTCAGTTTCTGCTCGACTTTGTCCCTGCATTCGTTTTTGACAGGAGGGGTTCTGGATTAATATTTTTGAGATGGGTGGGTGGTCCCATCCACTGGGTATGATCTCTACAGGTTCTATCTCTCCTTTGTTGGGTATATCAGCTGAAGTCCTCAATGTTGGGTCTTCTTTATTTTCTTTCTTCAGAGGCTTGAAGTTCTTGTTACACAGATCTTTCACTTGATTGGTTAGCTTCACAACAAGATGTTTCATATGATTTGTGACTATTGCAAAGGGTCTAATTTCCCCAATTTCTTTCTCAGCCCATTTATCCTTTGTGTAGAGGAAAGCTCCTTATTTGTTTCAGTTCACTTAGCATCTAGCCACTTTGCTAAAGTAATTTATCACCTGTAGGAATTCTATTGTGGATTTTTCTGGGTCATTTATATATACTATCATATCATCTGCAAATAGTGATATTCCTGACTTCATCCTTTCCAATTTGTATATCTTTGATCTCCTTTGTTGACTAATTGATCTGGCTAGAACTTCATGTACTATATTGGATAGGTAGAAAGTAGGCAGCCTTTCCTAGTCCCTGATTTTAGTGGGATGGCTTCAAGTTTCTTTCCATTTAGTTTGATGTTGGTTATAGACTTGCTGTATATTGTTTTATTATATTTAGGTATGGACCTAGAATTTCTATTCTCTCCAATACTTTTAGCATGAGATCCTATTACACACACAACAAAACTGGAAAATCTAGATGAAATGGATTATTTTCTAGACAGATACCAAGTACCAAATTTAAATAAGAATCAGATAAACTGTCTAAACATTCCCATAACCTCTAAGGAAATAGAAGTAGTCATTAAAAGTCTCCCAACCAAAAAATCCCCAGGACCAGATGGTTTTAGTGAAGAATTATATCAAACCATTAAAGAAGACCTAATACAAATACTTCTAAAAGTATTTCATAAAATACAGAGGGACAACTACCTAATGCATTCTATAAAGCCATCAGCACACTAATACCTAAACCACACAATGATCCAGCAAAGAAATAAAACTTCACACCAACTTTCCTTATGAATATTAATGCAAAAGTACTCAAAAAATTCTTGCAAATGGAATCCAAGAATACAACACAATGATCATTCACCATGATCAAATAGGCTTCATCCCAGGGATGCAAGGATGGTCCAATATACAGAAATCTATCAATGTAATCCACTATAAAAACGAAGTCAAAGAAAGAAAAAAAGAATCAAAGGAAGAAAAAACCACATGATCATTATAACCATTAGATGCTCAAAAAGCTTTTGGCAAAGCACCACATTTTTTTTTATTAACTTGAATATTTCTTATATACATTTCGAGTGTTATCCCCTTCCTCCCTCCCCTTCCTTATGGGTGTTCCCCCCTCCCCCATTGCCGCCCTCCCCCAAAGTCTAGTTCACTGGGTGTTGTCTAAGGACCCAGGGCTTCCTCCACTGGTGCTCTTACTTTGCTACTGGGAGTCCAGGTCATCCATGTATAGTCTTTTAGGCAGTCATTTTTAATGAATTCTCTTCACAACTCGAACTCTTCTCTCAGTGCTGAGATTTTTTTTCCATTTTAAGTTTGTTCACGTGTTACACATGCTGATTTAACTGATATGAAATCATACGGGAAATTAATCTGTTATGTCTGAGCAATATTATAATTTTGGAATCATATACTACTCTGGCTCTTATAGTCTTTCTTTCTCTGTGTCTTTAATGATTCCCGAGATATTAAAAGAGGTATTATGATATAGACATACTATTTAGGACTTACCATTCTGCATTTTCTCATTCTCTGCACATGAGCATGTTTGGTTTTGTGTTAATTACTAACTACACTTGAGAGAATGTTTGAGAGTAGAGAGAAGCACTAGTATGTATGTATAAGGATAAATCACTGGGAGTTGGTCTAAATTTGTATTCATTTAGCAAAATAATAGTAGGTTTTTCTAGGAAATAACATTTTAACTTACATATTTATTTTTTCATGTAGATTTGCCATAGTTAAATTAAATTATTTTAGGTAATATGTAAAAAATGCTTGATATTTTAGCTTTTGATATAAAGGAAAATAGTGTTACATGGGGGCCAGTATTGAGATCCAGGCTGTTAGAAATGAGGCCCAGGCCTCAGCTTGTACTGGCACATTACTGAAATCCTGTGGATATGTCTGTAATTCCTTTCCAGTGGTTTCACTGCAATGTGAGGGTCTGTTAACCCAGTCATTCAATGTGAACAGTAAAGTATTAATATGAAAATAATGGACTAACTTAATGGAAAATTATTCTTTCTTTTGCTTGCTGGACTATTTTAAATAACCCAATAATCACAAGTTCCTATCAAATTCCTATACATTCAACTCACACACATAAGGATGAAATCTAAATCCACTTATGTACAATGAACCATAATTCTAAAACTGACCAGCTTGTATTCAAGTACATAACTTTTCTTTTAGCATTATTCATCCTCTAAGGCTATTGATCTTTTGACAAACCCTGCTTCAGTACCCCATCAATTTTCCTTTATCCATTTTCAACTGATAGACTAGAGTTGACCTTTGCTTTACTCTGTAATTTCATTTCCCTGCAATTTCTTATAACAAGTATGTCCATGACCATAAATCTCTTCTTGAATGTATTTCCTGAATTAACTATGATTTTAACAGAGCATACTTGCTTATTTATCAAATTTTCATTTTGCATACTTCTATATGTTTAAATTAATTCTATACTTTTAATCATTATCTTTCTACTTTTATTCATGGAAAATATCAGAGAATCACTAAATAGCCAAACATTTATAATTTCTGTTAATGTATATACATAAGATTTTGAGAGCTATGGAAAAGTATGTCATTATATAATATTAAATGTTTTATTACATCTTTTTAACCAGATGGCTTTCTATTTTTCATAAATATTACACCATATAATAGAAATCCATTTAGGAAGAATTCTTTTTGGAATTATGGTAGAATAAAATTTTCTGCAGCTAAATATGAAATTATACTTTTTTTCTACAGTGCCTTGTGGATTTCGAAAGGCTTACTTTTCCTTGACGTTAGTCATTTAGTTTTGCAAACCAGCTCTGAGATAATAAAATTCTATTCGTATCCATTACAACCCAATATTAAAGGCTATTGTACCATTCAATTTTCTAAGCATTCTATAACTATTATTTGAAGATAATATTAAGTGTACTTTAGAGTTGCACAGGTCTGTTAATAAAGATACCCTTTTCATATTTTCTAACAACTTTAGAAACCTTACTAATATCTAAGTGATATTAATTTAAGGCACTTCTAAACATTTAAAGTAATATCTGAACTTATTATGTTTTTGATTTATACAAATCAAGGTATTCTAGAAAACTTATTTTTCTGAATAGGACCACTTTTGACCATCACTCTTTGGGCACAAAAAGGTTTGAAATTTCATGGACTCTTACTGCTTTCAAAGGGAATTTTGAGCATTTTAGTGTGAGCTGGTTCTAAACTACAGCCTGTGTCTTTTACTTTGGGTAAGAGATTTATATTCAGGTTTATGGTCTAATTTATCCAATTTCAATCAGAAAACTGTATTTTCCTTTTAGAAAAATAAAGGAGAGACAATATCATCCGAGTAAAATACAGTATCTTTGGTAATGTAAATAACCAAAAATGCTCATAAAATTTAAGTATTACTCAGTAAGTATATCTAAGTCTTCTCTAGACACCTTCCATAAAATTGCTCAAGGTGATCTGAACGATGTGTGTCAGATGGTTGATGTTTTATGTAACTCACCTGCCCTTACCCTGTGGTAGCTGGCATAAAAGTATGTGTCAATACCAAACACCCATCTCTGTATATCAGTATATCAGTCCTACTTACTGTCTTTAGTCACTGAAAGTTGTAGGTACTTTTCTGTGTTTATATTGCTTACTTTACCTCATTTTTATAAAAGTACTTCTTAAATTTGTTTTCATTAGCGTCTACGAAACTCTCACAGAACGTTTTCTACTTTTGAGACATCGTTGCACTCTATATCTGAGACTAGGTTTGAAGTTGTAATGATTTTCTTCTCCTGCCTCCAAGGTACTGGAACTATAGGTCTCTGCCATCACATCCAGCATAAAATGTCCTTTTGATATGACAAAACAGCTGAAAATTCAGGGATGTCTTCTCACTTCCAATTATTTCTTCTGCTACTAATTTTTACATTTTCAGAAAGACTTACTAACTTTAAGCCTTTTTCACTTTTCCGGGAATATAAAAGTACTAAATTATGGTTTGCATACTAAATTTCAGGTGGAAACTTTTCTAAATAGGCCACCTGAAACATTGCTTATAGCTATAATCAACAAAGTGTTTAAAGTTTAATTTATTTATTTGCTGTTTATGTGTGTATGCATTCATATGTGTGCATGTGCGTGTGGTAATACCCCAGTCGCTGTAGCTACAATTGACAGATTAAAGTTCGCCATATTTCTTCTCTCTCAAACCTTCTGTCCTTCAACATATATCTTAATACTTAATTTTCAGGACACAAAGTACCTTTTATATCATAAAGTAAGCACAGGAATCTAAACAAATATTTTAGATACCACATTCTGGGCAATAGAAGTTAGACAACATTTACAAAGTATGATAGATAAGTCCTTCTAATAATAATTCTACATTGTAAAAAATACAGCCAAATACCAATTGTTACATAAATCAGGAAGGGAATTTTTAAACAAGCTATTTAAATATTTTCCTAAAGAGACTTCTGCTACTGGCATAATCTAAAGCAATTTTGATTTTATTGATGACCATGGCCTCTACTTTGGGAAGAAAAACACACTTTTACACAATTGCTTCCATTTTTTATCATTTTCTACAGAATGAACTCCTTTTGATGTTTTATTGAGTTGATCCCAGTCATTTTGAATGATTCTTCCGTCTTTGATCTTGGGTTTATTGTACACATCACTCTGCTTTAATGTTTATCATATTTGACTGGATTATCTCATAGATTTCTTCACTGGTTTTATTTCTTCACTTTCCTCCTCATTAAAATCATCACCATCTCCTTCCTCATTTCACCATAGTTGCCATAATCTCCATCCAGAACTACTCTCTGTGCACTCCTCATCCTACTTCCTGAAGCAGTTCTCATTTCCGATATGCTTGAGAGTGTCATGTCCACCTTCTCATTCTGCCTCTTCCTCATAGCCACTAGGTGCTATCCTCCAGTGGGCACGGGTCCTGGGCCTCACATCAAACTTGAAGTCACAGGTAGCATATCTATACATTTTCTAAGAGAAGCAAGTGGTTAAAAACATACTGATGAAGTGCCCAGTGGTTCCTTACTTGGATATAATACTTCTTCATAATTCATTCTTCTGCTCCTATGCTGTACAATTCATCAAGTCTTCTCCCAAGACTCAAACATTCAATTTTTAATAATAACCAGTACTTATTTTTAATTATGATCTACCATAAAGTAAACATCTTCATGTGCCTTTTTTTTAAAGCAAAATGATAGCCTCAAAACGTTTATGGCTGTATTAATGGCAACTGTCATGGAACAGTGACACCCACTTTGGCGTGCGAGGAGAATAACTAGCCAGTAGTCTTTGAAACAGATGAATGAAATAGAATCATTTCAGAGAAGGTCCCCAAAATACCGTTGACCTTTCACTTTCCCTGTCTTTTTCAGATAGAAATTCACAGTACCAAAAGGATACCTTATCTTTTGAAGGATATTTATATCATAATAGAAGATCAGGATTGGGTTTATTATATGTTTCATCCTCCATTCTCTCATTCCTTGTTTTTCCTTGGAAGCTCTCATCTAACAAAACATATAATATTCTTATTTTAATGTGAATCAACATTTTATTTTGCTTTGATCAACATTATTACTTCACAGCTTCCACTAGTGAAGGTTCCAGAGTTCTATTACTCTTCACTACAAGATGATGCTGCAATTGAAACCTGATAAAGCATTTCCTTTTAGATTGTGCAGTCCAAAAAATAAATAAAGCCAGGTCTTTCTTCATTGTTTATTTTATTATTGTTGGCATTTAATTATTCATTATATCTACCCATTGTACACAATACTATGTTGCATAAAGATACCTATAAAAATTATAGTATTATAAGTATTTGTTAAATCTACAATTTCCAAAATATATATAAATAAAATATGTAGAATTATACTTCTTTACCTGATCATGAATATGTAGAGTCTTTGTCTCTATCTTTGTCCTCCTATTACTCTATCCGTGACATTTTTACAATTTTTACTTATTTTGTTATTATAATTTGAAAGTATACAAATGCTAAATGTTAATAAATTAATGTATCTTGCAAACATGAGCTAGTACATTCCAGCTGTTCTTATTCAGGAGTAGATTAGTTTTCTACTTTTCTGTATTATATAACATGAATATTACCAGGTTTACTTTTGGTAGAATTAATTAAAGTGAGTTGAAAGTGTTTATCTGGGAAACATATCAAAGGCTGTTCTGGGTCCATCTCTTCTCATCTCCATTATTCTTTCCATTCTGTTACTTTAAAAGAAAACTGATCAAAATCTTAGTTCAATATTATGGGCTCTAATACCCAAAGCTGTCCCTAGGAATTTTGAAGTCAATTTTAAAAAGAAGAGGAAAAGTTCCTCATCATGTTCTTTAAGATTAAAACTCTTGAGCTGTTAGTTTTTCATCATTTTCCTCGCAATACTCTGCAAGAGAATGAATTGGTGTATAGAGCAGTGAATGAAGTGTTCTGGAAGAACTTATTTAATTTTGTTTCCTTGGTTTCTGCAGCCCAGCTGCAGCTTGGCTTTTCCTATGGATCTGGCTTCAGTTTTCCTGTCTATTATCTTAAGCTTTACCAGAATCCTTAAAATAAGCAAATTTTAGTCAACTTTCTGGGCTATAACCAGTATATGGAGATCCATGCTTAAGTTATCACATCATATTCTGTTGTAATTCAGCTCAGTGATGGTGTTAGTGGCTAATAGATTCTACATAGTTATGTATCTGAATCTGCCTCCTTCTGATACACTTGATGTTAATCTCAGCTCCACCACTTCAGAAAGTTTTAATAGCCAGACTTAATTTCTGGCTCAAATAAGATAATGTAATTTTATTCTAGTTTTGTAAAACTGATCCTCAATTTTTTTCAACTTGTTCTTAAGACCAAACATATTTTGCTAGATGCTAAAGTGTTGGCTCAGAAGTTAAGAGTGCATGTTGCTATTGCAGAGTCTCTATTCAGTTTTAGGAAATATACCATCTTATCATGAGAAAATAGACGAAGTAAATATATATGAATATATATATGTATATATGTATATATATATATATATATATACACACACATACATGAACTATATGTGAAAAAACTTAAATCCTTTTAATTTGTACCAACCGAAGCTTAGAAAGTTAACATTATTAGCCCTTTATATTTCCCTTTCATATATTTATATATGAACATAAAGAATTTCTTTAAAATAAAAGATGCATCCATACTTTAAGAATCACAGATACTATATGTGGATTTTCGGCCATAAATTTAGTTATACATGCTTTGTTTGTGATAATATTTCTTTCATTTTTGTTTTTAATAAGTGACATAACAGAAATACCTCAATGATCATTTACGAGTTTTGAATGCATCAGTGATGAACTCTTGAATTTCCTCAGACTCTGTTTTTATGTCTCCCTTTTCATTTCCGACTTTGTTAATTTGGAGACTGTCTCTGGGCCCTCTGGTTAGTCTGGCTAAGGGTTTACCTTCTCTTACAATGGCTGTGTTGAGTTTTATACCGTTTCATAGTGCAAAGTTCAGAAATTTCTCTAGGTTCCCCACCCAGTTTTAAAGCCATTTTAGAGGGTAGTTTACTTATTTAACAAGAGAAGCTTAGGATTTTGAAAAGATCTGTTCTGGTTGCGTGTGAGTATTTAAGACTTTAAAACATCGGGAATATTTTGCAGCAGAGATGTGCAAGGTGGTAGCTAGTTTATTATAGCAAATATCCAACCTTTGTCTGAAAAGAACTTTGTATCTTTAGAAAATCAGTTAATGTAGAGGAAACAAAACCATCACAATCCTTTTATGGTGGTAACTTCATGTTGAAGGTATACTAGCAAAACCAGCAAACATACAGGTTAAATTATCCATTTATTAGAACATGCATAACATTTGATAACATTAATTTAAAATTTATTTTGTAAAGGAACATTTAAGGCAAATTATTTTCAAACCTCTTTCACTTTTAATAAATTCATGAATTTAAAGATGGATCTAGGTTTGGTGGTATGCACGTCTATTCTGAGCACTGGAAGAAAAGGCAGGAGGATCTCTGCGAGTTCCAAGACATCCAAGCTTACATATTGAGAATGAGAACTTGTCTCAAAAAATAGTTATCACTCTTGTGTTATCACATTTTTCTGCATCTGACTTGTGTTATGTGGTAGTTAAAGGCATATTACCTTTTACCAATCTATGACCTACATAGACAGCTTTTAAAATCAAGTGAAGAAAAATTGAAATTATGTGAATTAAGCGAATGTGGCTAGTTATACTTCGTTTTATTTTCTATAAATGCCCTGTTTTGCAATTTCTGTTTGTGTTCCTTAAATTAACTCTTAAACCCTGTTTTCATCACTACTGCTCCTGTGAGAAAATTGGTTGAATGACTTTCTCATCTCAAGTTCCATTAAAAAGACATTTACTCAGGTGAATTTAATCAAAGGAAACAAACTCATCTTAGGACAGCTATTCTACAGAACAAAACCCAGAAAGGTTACTTCTCAGGCACCATGGTTTAATTTCCAACCCCTTCACAGCTGATATTCTGTCTTTGCTTTAATTCACTGTCTAAATGATTGTATTTAAGTATTATAAACAGTGTTTATAAACATCTGCACTATGTTTCATATTTTATAATGGATACATTGTTTCCCATTGACTATGCAGCCTATGTAAAACAGGACTGCATAAATAAAAATCAGTTGCTCAAAACATTAGATATAGCATGACTTAAACCTTTGTTCTTTGAAATAAAATCTGATGATATAGCTTAGAATAGTTTGAATTTATGATCCCCCTGACTCCACTTTCTGCATGCATGCTGCAATTACTCAAAAATGCTAAGATAAGTTAATTTCTAAAAGTAAAAACATATTCCCTCCTGGTTTACTTCTGTATGGTTTAATACTGTAGGATAAAGTTACTGCTACAATGAGATACTATATAAATGTGGGTTTGTGATCACATAATATTTAAGAGTAAATATATATTTCTTAAATTTGCTCAGGTTTTAAAGCAATTGTCTATCATTACCTATAAAAATGTAGACCAATAAAATAAATGCTTTATCTTTTCAAATTGAAAAATTCAGGATTTAGTGAGTAAGTGAAGAGTGGTTTTCTGATTTTCAAACATACTCTTTTCCATGGCTGACACGTTTCCTTCTGTAAACAGAGTCTCTTGGGAGTCAATAGCATAATGAATAATAGTCATTAGTATCAGCCTGCATTTATATGTGTGGACACATTTTTCATGTCACTGGTAATCTGCTAGTATTTTGCAACACAATGAAAACCTATTTGGGTAGAAAATTACAGAGGCATAGAAAAGCAGATTATCATCTCCCGGGCAGCCTTTATTTATAAGGCAATTCCATCAGCAGTATCTCTCAGTTGATGAGTTTAATGCAGGAGTAGAGGAATAAATACTAAGTGCATTATGAAGACAAGGAGGGAGGTAATTATTGGGAAGGCTTTTGTTTTGATAATTAACTTCTCCTGAAAGGGGATGGTTATGAGAATAGTTTTGAAGGATGCAGAGTGCTGCAGGTTAAGAGGGCTTGGTATTTTCTGCTTTGCTGAAAGAGATAAAGAAAAAGGGCCTTGATGTATAAGGAAGACACATTGTTTTGTTTTGTTTTATTTTTTTGTAGCAAGTTTTCTTCCTTCATTAGGACAGAACATCTAAAGGGGAAGAAAGCAAAATCTAGCTTTGTGAAATATCAGTAGTTTTGAAACTCTATGCACATCAGAAAGAGGTATGCTTAAGAATGCTTGTATGCTAATATTTAAATAGCTAAACTGCCAGAATAAGCTGAGATTTCATAGTAATTGCTATAGAGTCTGTAATTTGATCTTTATAGCATTGCCAGGAGAAAGCTCCACCTGCTTGAAGAATTACACAAGAGAAATGTATTAGCACTGTGACTACAATTCCAGAGAAATTCTGAAATTGCCCCGGTCTAGTTTACTAATAGTAAAATTAAAAATTCGCCTACCTCTGAAGAAAGCATGGTTGCTAACTGTGGATCAAGTGTCAAGAAAGAAAGACCGGATTTACTGTCACAGACTATATCCAAGGAAACAAGAAACAACATCAATTCTTGTATGATTTTATGTCTGTGCTTCACGAACATGGTTCATATGTAAAATAATAAATTGGTTATACAAACAGGAAAATAACCCAATTTTTATAGCCCCTGGGAAAAGAAATGCTTTGAAGCTTTATTTCACTCTCTGTTTATAATTCTTTAAAGTATACTTATACTGTGCTTTCTAAAATGTACAGATAAGTGATTATCATTGAGGAAATATAAGTATCAGATTCATATAAATAGTGCTACACATAGTCTCAATATTTACAAAATAAACGGATTGAGGGAATTCTCTTCTGAATTCATTTCAAACAAAGGTAAAACATTAAAATGTATTCTGAGATCTATATGTATTTCAAATTTAAAGGTTTAATTTAAAATTGAGTTTGGTTGCTATCCTTGGAGGGCCTGAATCTTTCTGATGGAAAGTGAAGGGGTGTGGAAGGAGAGGGGGAGTAGTGGCTGCGTTGTGGAGATGGAGGGAAGCTGTAGTTGAAATGTAATATGTAAGAGAAGAAGAAATAAAAAAGAAAACCGACTATGGGTATAGCAATTTTCAACTATAATTTCTTGAAACAGAGATGCAAAATTAAGCACCAGGTAAATATTCATAAAGGTAGAAAGATCATGGAGGATATATGACCTCTTAGCAACACTGACTGAAAACTTGAGAGACTCCTGCAGATTAAAGAAGAACATCTCCCACTCTGACATGTGAACCAGGAAAACACAAACCCCCACCAACCCAACGGCACGGTTTCTTTCAGCTTTTATCAGCTCAGACAAAACTAGGAGGGCTCTGGCCTCCCCACCCACTCCAGGAACACCTAGAGAAAGTTTGATTCCCAGGATCTCTGACATAACAGAACCTCAGGAGCTTGGTCACACCAGGACTTCAGTAGCTCAAAGAGAGCTTGACTTCCTGGATCACTGGTACACTCAGGATCCCAGGATTACAAAATTCCAGGATCCCATGATCACAAATATACCTGGATTCAGAGGAGTTCTGACACAACCAGGATTACAAAAATGATAGGCTCCAGTAAGAGACAGCTAGGGCAGGCACTAAAGATAACCAGATGGTGAGAAGCAAGTGCAAGAAGATAAACAAAAGAAACCAAGGTTAGTTGGCATCAACAGAACCCAGTTCTCCCACTACAGCAAGTCTTGGATACCTCATCACACATGAAAATCAAGATTCAGAGTTAAAATCATTTCTCATGATGATGATAGAGGACTTTAAGAAGGATATGAATAACTTCCTTAAATAAATATAGGAGAAAACAATCAAATAGGTAAAGGATTTGAACAAAACCATCCAGGATCTGAAAATGGAAATAGAAACAATAAAGGAATCACAAAAAGAGACCACCCAAGAAGTAGAAAATCTAGGAAAGAGATCAGGGACCATAGATGCAAGCATCACTAACACCATACAAGAGATAGAAGAGAGAATTTCAGGAGTAGAATTTACCATAGGAAACATTGACACAACAGTCAAAGAAAATGCAAAGGGCAAAAACTCCAAACCCAAACATCCAGGAAATCCAGAACACAACAAGGAGACCAAACCTAAGAATAGTGGGTATAGAAGAGAGCAAAAATTCCCAACTTTAAGGGCCAGTAAATACCTTCAATAAAATTAGAGAAGAAAACTTTTCTAACTTGAAGAAAGACATGCCCATGAACATACAAGAAGCCTACAGAACTCCAAATAGACTGGACCAGAAAAGAAATTCCTCCTATCACATAACAGTTAAAAGACCAAATGTACAAAACAAAGAAAGAGTATTAAAAAGTCATGTAACATATAAAAGAAAACCTAACACAATTACACCAGACTTTTTAATAGAGACCATGAAAGTTAGAAGATCTTGAACAAATGTCATTCACACCCTAAGAGAACACAAATGCCAGCCCAGGGTACTCTACCCAGCAAAATGAACTCTACTAATTCTGTATATATATGCTCCAAAAGCAAGGGCACCTACATTCATAAAAGAAACTTTAATAAAGCTCAAAGCATATATTGTACCACACACAATAATAGAGGGAGACTTCAACAGCCCCCTCTCATCAATGGACAGATCATGGAAACCAAAAGTGAACAGAGACACAATGAAACTAACAGAAGTTATGAACCAAATGGATTTGACAGATATCTATCTGACATTTCATCCTAAAATAAAAGAATATACCTTCTTCTCAGCACCTTGTGGTGTCTTCCCCAAAATTGACAATTTAATTGGGCACAAAACAGGCCTCAACAAAAACAAGAAGATTGAAATAACCCCATGCATACTATCAGATCATCATGGACTAAAGCTGATCTTCAATAACAACAAAAAAACAGAAACACATATGACCAATGTTCTACTCAATGATAACTTGGTCAAGGAAGAAATAAAAGGAGAAATTAAAGACTTTTTAGAATTTAATGAAAATGAAGGCACAACATAACCAATTTTATGGGACACAGTGAAATCAGTGCTAAGAGAAAAATTCATAGCTGTGAGTGCTTCAAAGAAGGAACTGGAGAGCATACTTTAGCAGCTTGATATCACATAGAAAGCACTAGAACAAAAAGAAGAAATATATCCAAAAAGAGTAGGAGGCAGAAAATAATCAAGGTCAGGGCCAAAATCAACCAAGAAAAAAAAAAAAAAAGTAAAAAAAAAAACAACAAAACCAGGAGCTGTTTCTTTGGAAAAAAAAAAAAAAAAAATCAAAAAAACAAAAAAAAAAACAAAAAAAAAACAATAAGATAGATAAACCCTTAGCCAGACTACCCAGAGCACACAAATAAATATCCAAATGGGGGAAAAAAAAAAGGAATAAAAAGGGAGACAGAACAACAGAAAAGGAAATCCAAAAAAGCAACTGATTCTAATTTACAAAATCCTATACTCAAAAAAAAAAAAAAAAAAAACTGGAAAATCTGGAGGAAAATGGACAAATTTCAGACAGATACCAGGTACAAAATTTAAATCAGGATCATGTAAACGTGTCCCACAACCTCTAAAGAAATTGAAGCAGTCATTGAAAGTCTCCCAAAAAAGAAAAGGCCAAGCAACAGATAGATTTAGTGCAGAATTCTATCAGACGTTCAAAGAAGACCTAATATCAATACTCTTCAAAATACTCCACAACATAGAAACACAAGGAGCACTACCCAATTTGTTCTATGAAGCCACAATTATGCTTATATCTAAACCACACAAAGACCCAAAAAAGAAATGGAACTTCAGACTTATCTACCTTATGATCATCAATGCAAAAATACTCAATAAAATTCTGCAAACAGAATCCAAGATCACATTGAAACGATTATTTACCATGATCAAGTAGGCCTCATCCCAGGGATATAAGGATGGTTCAATATATGGGAATCTAACGATGTAATCCATATTATAAATAAACTCAAAGGGAAAAAAACACATGATCATCTGAAAAACATTTGACAAAATTCAATACCCCTTCATGTCAAAAGTCTTGGAAAGATCAGGAATTCAAGGCCCATACTTAAACATAGTAAAAGAAAAATATAGCCAAATAGTAGCCAACATCAAACTTAACGGAGAGAAACTTGAAACAATCCCACTATAATCAGGGACAAGACAAAGCAGCCCACTCTCTCCCTACCTATTCAATGTAGTACTTGAAATCCTAACCAGAGCAATTGAACAACAAAAAGAAGTCAAAGCAATACAAATTGGAAAGGAAGAAGACAAAATATCACTATACACCATTGATGTGATACTATACATTAGTAACCTCAAAAATTCCATCAGAGTGTTGGGCCCTACCTTGGGGTATTTCCCTTCCCTCTCACTGAGCCTTTTAGCCTGCTATAGCAAGAAGTTGTTTACACCCTTGGCAGCTGCTCTCAGCCCTGATTTGGGCCTCAGACTTTCCGTGGCACCCTTCTCTCTTGCCAAGCCTTTCAGCTTGTTGTTATGAAATTGTTTACTCCCTGTTTTGGGGACAGGGACTTTACATGACACAGATTTTTCCGGTTCTCCTGTTTTCCTGGTTGGGAATTTTCACCTGCTTTGTTATTATTTTTCCATGGTTTTTGCCTGTGGTATATAAGGAAATCTCAGTAAAGTCTTGGTGGCACTCTCTGAAGACGGGTGACCAGTGTACATGTTTTCTTTCAATCCCGCAGACCTATGCCCTATATTCACACACTGGTGGCATAGGCATTGTCACCAGAGAACTTCTACAGCTGATAAACAACTTCAGCCAAGTGACTGGATATAAAATTAACTCAAACAAATCAGTAAACTTTCTCAACTCGAGGGATGAACAAGTAAGGAAGGAAATCAGGGAAATGACAATCTTCACAATAGTTACAAACCATGTAAAATACTATGATGTAACTCTAACCAAGCACGTGAAAGATTCCTATGACAAAAACTTCAAGTCTCTGAAGAAAGATATCAAAAAAGATCTCTGAAGATGGAAAGATCTCCCATGCTCATGGATTGGAGGAATAATATAAAAATAATGCCCATTTTGCCAAAAGCAATCCTCAGATTCAATACATTCCCCATCAAAATTCCAACTCAATTCTTCATAGAGTTGGAAAGAGGAGCAACTTGCAAATTCATTCATAATAACAAACAACCCAGGATAGTGAAAACTGTTCTCAACAACAAAAGAACTGCTTGGGGAATCACAATCCCCAACTTAAAGCTGTATTACAGAGCAAATGTGATTTAAAAAAAAAACTATGGTACTGGTACAGATAGGCCAGTAGATCAATGACTTCTCAGGCAAATAAATGAAACTAGAAAAATATCTTCCTTTGTGAGGTGAGTGCACACATGGTCTGCACTCATTGATAAATGGATATTAGCCTAAAAGCTTGGAATACCCAAGATACAATCCAGAGATCACATGAAGCTCAAGAAGTTGGAAGACCAAAGAATTGATCATCAGTCCTTCTCAAAAGGGAGAACAAAATATTCACAGGAGGAAATACAGAAACAAAGTGTGGAGCAGATAACTGAGGGAAAAGATCATCCAGAGATAGCCCCACACAAGGATCCATCCCCTATACAGTCACCAAACCCAGACGATATTGTGGATGCCAAGGAATGCATGATGACAGGAACCTGATACAGCTGACTCCTGAGAGGCTCTGCCAGAAATTGACAAAGGCAGAGGCAGGTGCTTGCAGCCAATTATTGAATGAGAATTGGGTCCCTAACAGAGGAATTAGAGGAAGGACTGAAGGAGCTGAAAGGGCTTTTATCGCCATAGGAAGAACAAGAATATCAACCAACCAGACCCCCAGAACTCCAATAGACTAAACCACCAACCAAAGAGTGCACATGGAGTGACCCACAGCTCCAGCCATATATGTAGCAAAGAATGGCCTTATTGGGCATCAGTGAGGGGAGAGGCCCTGGGCACTGTGAAGTCTCAATGTCTCCATGTAGGGAAAAGCCAGGGTGGGGAGATGGGAGGGAGTGTGTGGGTATGTGGGAGAACACTTTCTTAGGCCCAGGGGAAGGGGGAAGGGATAGTGTGTTTCTAGAGGGAAAATAGGGAAAGGGCATAACATTTGAAATGTAAGTAAATATTCAATAAAAAAGAATAAAACTGCATTATTTTAAATCTTAACTTCATTCAACTTAGAAACTAGAATAATGCTGAATTTACTTATTATTCATTCATTTCTCATTTTTTTTATTTTCACTATTTGCACTTCCATGACCTCATATTTGCTATTTGTTTTGTTTTCTTTGTAAGTTAGATCATCTCACAAAATCCATGAATACTCTAAATTTCAGAATATGATCTTATTTTCAAAGAGATACTTTGAAATATTACTTAGGAGTTATGACATGAATCATTTATAGGTTTAAGATGCAACCAAAATCTAGTGGCTGGTTTCTTCATAGGAAATGGAGAGACTCAGCTAGTAAAAACAATGACTTCAGGAAATTCGCAGACAAATGGATGAGACTAGAAAATATCACCCTGAGTAAGGTAACTCAGTCACAAAAGAACACACACGGTATGTACTCATTGATAAGTAGACATTAGCCAAAGAGCTTGGAATGCTCATGATACAACTCACAGAGCATGTGAAGCTCAAGAAGAAGCAAGAACAATGTGTGGATGCTCCAGTCCTACTTAGAAGGGGGAAACAAAATAATCACAGGAGGTAAAGGGAGGGAGGGAGCTGTGAGGAGAGAGGAGGGGGAGGGAAAACTGAAAACAGCTGTGAGGGGGGAGACTGGGGGAAGTTCAGAGGGTCGGGAAATTGAAAGGAGATGTATGATAGTGGGAAGTGGGGAACTGGAGATGGTCACTATAAAGTCCCATGCCAGGGATGCAAGAGGTTCCCAGGAGCCAACAGGGATTACATTAGCCAAAATAACCAACAGAGGGAAGATAGAACCTGTAGAGACCACGTCCAGTTATTAGGCACTGCCCCTGGTTGAGGGATGTGGCCACCCATCTATCTGAAAAATATTAACCCAGAATTGCTCTTGTCTGAAGGAAATGCAAGGACAAAGAGTTGAAGGAAGGGTTTCCCACAGATTATCCCACCTAAGGATCCATTCTGTCTACAGACACCAAACCCAGACACCATTGCTGATGCCAAGAAGCGCTTGCTGACAGGAACCTGGTATAGCTGTCCTCCAAGAAGCTCTGCCGCAGCCTGACCAATACAAATGCTGATGCTCAGAGCCAACTATAGAACGAAGAACAGGATCTCCAATGGAGGACTTAGAGCAAAGACTGAAGAAGCTGAAGGGGTTTAGAACCACATAGGAAAAACAGTATCAATCAACCAGATACACTAGAGCTCCCAGCGACTAAAACACCAACAAAAGAAGTACAAATAGAGGGACCATGGCTATAGCTGCATATGTAGTTAATGGGAAGGGTGGCCCTTGGTCCTGTGGAGGCTCGATACCCCAGCGTAGGGGAATGCTAGGGCAATGAATGAGGCAGAAACGGTTGGATGTGTAGGGGAGCACCCTAATAGAAACAGGGGGAGGGGTTGGACAGGAAATTTGTAGAGGAGGATCTAGAACGGAGGATGGCATTTGAAATAAATAAATGAAATAACATAAATGGATGTAAAATAAAATGTCCGGGAGAAAGAAGGCATACAAAGGTAGCCTAATACTGAATTTTATACTCCTACAAACTCAAGAAAGTCAGGAATTATTACAGCTAGAAGACAAAAAGTTTCTTCCTAGAGAGATAGAGGTTTTTCTCGTCCCTTGGATTTGGATTTATGAACTTGGCATCATTTAAAGAATGGAGGTCCATTGTTTTAAGTTTATTGTCAACTCTTAAATGTTTGAGATGCTCGTTTACACTAAAAAAGTTCTCTGTGGACTTCCCCATTGAGCCTTGGTATTTTGGTCTTACTGAGGATATGCTTCTTATTCCGTTTACAGAGACCTTACATCTGTTTGTGGATCTGTACATGGAGATGTAAATTTTAATAAGTTTCAATATCTTTTATATTTCTTGAATCTTCTCTATTTTACATTCTTTCAATACTAGCAATCTCTTTTTGTCTTTATTTAATTTTTGTATTTGTCTATTTTATATTGCTACTCAGTAATTAAAGCATTTTTATTCCTTTTGTGTACAGATGCTTTATACGGTGATTTTTCTTGTAGCTTGGATTCCAAAACTGAATGTCTATGGTTTTCCTTTTAATAAAAATAGATTTCTCTCTTTCATACGTCTTGATTAGAGTTTTCCCTTCCGAACTCATTCCAAATCCTCCCCATATCACCTCCCATCTTTAGAAGCCCCTGTAGGCTTCTAAAGAAAAATAAATAAATAAATGTTAACATGTTGACATAGGACAAAAACAGTGAAAAGATAAGAGTCCAAGAAAAGTCACAAGAAACAAATATGGGTACATAAATGCACTCATTTGCACACTCAGGAATATCTAAAACTGGAAGCCATAATGTATACATAAAGACCCAATAGAATAAAAGAAAGAAGAAAGTATATAAGTAAATTAAATTAAATAAGTAAAATTAAAACAAGAGTACATTTTAGATAAAGGAAATAAACAACAGAAAAGAAACATCTCTGGTATGAAGTAATGAGACAAAGAATCTCCAACAATGCCACTAAATTTGTTTTCTGTTGGGCATCCAGTGATTGGCAACCAGTCTACCCAATTGGAGAAAAAGAAATTTTCATTTTCAGGTTGTTATCAATTAAAGATTGTTTCTGCATTGAGGGTGAAGGCATGTGTTCACTTCTCTTTTCAGCTCTAGAACTCCACCAGGTATAGACCTGAGTTCGATATGGGCTGAGCTGATATGTGATCAATCTTGTTGATTTAGAGAACCCTTGTTTTTCTCCATTCCTCCTGACTCTTACACTTTTTGCTTCCTCTTTCTCTTTGTTCTTCCTTGTTCCCTGAGCTTTGAGGGAATGGATCTGATGGAGACATCCCATTTACAACCGAGAAGAACAAAATTTTTCACTCTCTGCTTAATGCTTGTTCTAGAGAATGTGTGGTCTCTGTATTTGTTCCCGCATGTTGCAGGAAGAAACTTTTTAGATGACTGTGCCAGCATGAGCTGTCATTTGTTTCATTGATCATAGCCATTTTGGTTTTATAATATGAAATCTGAATAAAGTATAAATTCACATTTCCCCAACAGATATGTATTGGAATATCTTTAAGTGTTTATTAGCCAACAAATTGAACTTTTACTTAGTCATGTAACCAATCCATGCAATCAAATCCTATGCATTGAAATATTTAACCCTGTGCATTTAGGTTGTTTATATTTATCTTACCTTTAAGAAAAAAAAAGTAATTAACCTTACTCTATGTTTGGTATCTCATGCAATCAACTTTTAAAAGTTTAGGTAGTTTTCTCCTTCAATTCTGTTCCTGATTGTTCTCAAATTTCTACTCTATGCACCTGACTCAGGGCATTGTGTGTGTGTGTGTGTGTGTGTGTGTGTGTGTGTGTTGTAGTAACTTCATCTAAGACCACCCTAGAAATCAGTGGTGTTGATTCACAGAAAATGCTGAAAGCAGAGTAAATACATAGGTTACCAAAATCTGTTCGTGGTTTTGATTACTCTTCTGGATCAGTTAAGTTAGAAAATCAACTTCTGCTCTTGTAAGACACTAGCAAAAAATTAATTAAAACAAACTTCATTTCCTTTTCATAACATGATGTTGTTCGGTGAACAGAGAGAACAGTTCTCAATTAGGAGCATTATTCTCACTCTTGATTAAACAATTCCAGGAATTGTGTCTTTTATGTAGAATGGCCACACTTGAGTGTCGGCATGTTTTACGTGCTTAGTGCAAGGAAAGACTACATTTCAACTTTATGGGAAGTTCCTGCAGAGATTTCATTAAACCTTAATAGCACATGTTCCAATCATGGAAATTTTAATAAAAATTTGGAAATTTCTTAACTTTATTTACATCAGAAAATCTAGTTGCTCTCTTTCCTTTTTTTGTTCATTCTGTATACATTTATTTTTATAAACAACCTAGAGAAAACTTTATCACACTATATATATATGTCCTACTTGTGGTATTATATGATTTGGTTTTCTTTCTGTATTGATGCCTAAATGTTTATATCTATGCATATAAATATATATATATATCAAGTTTAGTTTATCTTTAAGTTATGTATATATATACTCATATAAATCTATAAGTGTTTTATATATATATATGTGTATGTGTGTGTATATATATGTATATATATAACAAGTTTAATTTATCTTTAAATTGTCTCTTTAGGGCTACTATAAGATGAATGTGTTGGGAGTACATTAAATCATGAATAATTCATATATCTAGCTAGCATCTACCTGCTTTTGAAATGTCTAAATATCATAGTAGCAATGTGTCCTTCCCTTTACTTCTTCTCAGGGAAAGTCAAATGAATTTCCAACTGTCTTAGCCCATAACTCATCCTACAATGTTAAATACATTGGGGCATTTCCTCAATAGGAGAGATAAAATACCAATTCTCCTTCCCAGAAGGCTGGGGATGTAGTCTGTTAACCACCTTATGACTTGTTTGCTATCTATGTAGGTAGATTTCACCTACCTTTTACTATGTAGCAAAGCAAACTTCGCCCAAATCCCCCAGAAAGATTATTCCAGAATGTTACCTTCCTAGACAATTACCCATCTTTAGGGGAGATGTCAAATGTACTTTATGGCCAGCTGGCCTCTGTGATGTCAGAGACCACACTAGGTTCAAAGCTCTTTATGTATAGAACCCACCTTTATGGTTACATGTACTTTGCAAAGGGGTTTCTATGTGCTTATAAGTTAAACTTTATTGTTCACCTGCATTTGAATGATTGCTGCCTCAAAACCTTTTCCCAAATAAGAATGTGTTTGCATATGCTGACATGGAATTGTCTGGCATTAGATCCCCAAAGTTAGCTAAGTAAATTGAACCAGGTTTTCATTCTTATCCCTTTGCACCAGATACTCCATGTGAAGCAGTTTAAGTATGTGGTTGAGGCTTTATTTCATGGCAACTGTACCGACTGACACTTTGCCCCAATCTGTTTCTATAAAAATGTCAAATGGACGTCTGTTGGTTGCTAGCCAATTATTACAATGCAATTGTTCTATTTCTTTTAAACATCTTTTAATTGTTAATGGTTCATGTACAATATACAATTGTGACAGTTTTTAGTATCCTTTAGATAATAAAATAAGAATGTGTATTTGTTGAATTTCAGTGGCATTAAAGTTTAAATTTCCTTTTGTTTCTAACAGTCTGCAAATATTCATAGGTACTTGACATAGCAAGAAGAACAGACATAAATTCTATGACTAAAAGCATGAATTCTACAGCACCTTTTTCAAAGAACAAACAAATGCATAACCAAAGGATTGAGGACTGAGAAGTCTTTTCATTATTGGTAGCCCTAAAATGTATTATAAAATTACTCAGATATATTTGTAATTAGTGAGTTTTACTTTTCTACTAAGCATATTATGTTAAACCAATCCTTCATAATTGAAAAGAGAAAAGATAACATTTTAAAATACCATTAAATTTTAATATTCTTAAAGGAAATAGATTACCTGAGTGATAGGAAAGCCAAAAAACTTCTTGTTTCCAAGGTAACTAACCCAAATTAATCAAAACACTACAGAACTTTAAGATAAAGTGTAAAAGGTCCAATGTATAGATCAGACATTATGCCAAGTCAGACCTTAAGATTAATTTACAACATTTAAATTTTAGAAGCTTCAACTCAGAATTTTAATTTGGATTAAGTTGAATGAAGAGATTCAGATTCTGGAGAAATGAAAATGGAGGCAGGAATATCAAAGGTTTCCTTAATACGTTTGTTAATAATACATGTGCAATTATAGTCAACTCAAATTTCTAAAAGGTGTGGCTTTCTATTCATTTTAATTGTGTTCATCATTTTATTTGTATTTATATCTCTCCAATCACCTCTCTTTTTGTGATGCTAAATTTTAGAGTTATTTTCACAAAGGCAGCAAATGTTTTATATGTGAGAATTCATCACATGAATTATGATTCTGGTGTCAGAATTCGAATTCTTACAGTAACGTCAATGAAAAATGTAGAAGGGTGAATTATTATAACATTTTCTGAATAATATTGTATGATTATATCAAAGTATGCCTGTAAAGAACGACTTTAAATTTTCTGAGTTAAATACTAACTTGAAATTAGTAGGGAGTGATAAGAAAGAAGTTAAACATCTTTGAAAACCAACTTGTAATGCAAAATTTAGTCAGTCCAACATCAAATGTCCTCTTGGGCATTAACAATTCTAGCACTATAAATGTCAAAATCGCATGTGTACTATGAACTAGTATAAAACGAGAAAAAATAATTTACATTCTTCCAAGGTAAAATGGTACAAAGAAGTAAATATCCCAGCTTCATATGTTCCAAAGAAGAATACCTTATACATAAAAATGTATATTTAGTTCAAAGAGAAAAAAGAATAGTTCATTATAGAAAACATCAAATTCTACAGCATGGTGTGTCATACTTTTAGATTATAATAAAATTATATGAGATCAGTTATGGAGTGGAAAACCAGTAGCTAATCCTGAAATGTTGCAAAGTAAAAAAATTTTTTGGGCCATGCCATACTTACAGACTTACAAACTTGCTTCTATAAGTAGGAGAGAAGCAACCAATACTAAGAGCATAGGAGCCTTTTTACAGTAATTGAGTAAGTAGCTACACAAGCAGAATTTTGCAGCTATTTTTATGATCATAAGAAAAGTATGCATTGTGGGTTTATAGTCAGTTTCCAGAACATACCATGAAACATTTTATGGTTAGCAAAGTCTCTAAAAATACCCTGAAACAATAGAAATAGTGTATGATGTGTAAATCACAAGGTTATAGAGGATGGCCACGGAGAATAAAACTTGACCACCATAGAGAGGAGTATAAAGGTAAATCAAATTCTAACATTATGTTTAACTAGGAAAATAAATTAAAAATGGAGTCAGCTTGCCTTTCCCATTCCTTTCCTGTTAAGAAAATGTCTAAATCAATAGAGATAGTTATTTTTAAGTGGAAATGGCCTCGAACTTTCATAGTGGCTACTCAGAATCGTTAGTGTAACTGTATCGCAATGCTGGTTTATAAGTTTTATAACTGCATTCAGAAGACATGGACTGAAAATGAGGGTGGGTAAAATAAGCAATAAAGGGATACCAAGGTTCTAAAAAAAAGGTTAGTTAATCATGGGGACTAGAAAGATAGGAACTCAGAAAAATTATGACTATTTGGGCATAACTGTTCTCTTTCCTTAATTCTTTATTTAGCTAGGTTCAAGGTTCTTCTAACTATTCATGAGTGACTGGTACAAAAACACTGTTTTCCAAGAAGTAGGCTGAGTTCCTGCTTGCTACATGAAAAGAAGGTCAAGTCTCCTTCAATTCTATAATTTGATTTGTGCCACTGAGTCCAGAATGGATGTTAGGTAGGCAGAGGATGTTTCTAGCTCAGATAGGTACGGGAATAATTTGTTGGCTCAAGAGCTTAAAGTTTTGATCACCAGTGAGAAGTGCAGCAGTTCCAAGTCCTGCTGATTCTTCTATTCCCAACCCTTTCACCATGGGTACCAACAGGTGGACTGCTCTGGTTGAGTGAGTGTGATGCATACATCCTTAGGGTTCTTGGCATCCTTCAGAATAGTAAAATGTTTGAAAAATCAGATAAACTAGAATGCAGAAATCAGAAGTTGTGGTAAAAGGGAGGGGATCTAAGAATCATCAACTTAATGTTGCCTAGACAGGAATTATCATCAATTGAAAGCACCAGTAATGCAAGAGCCAATACTAATTAGCACAAACAAAAAGGCCAAAAGTCCTGTGATAGCAGACATCAGAGTGACTGCCTAAAAGGATCCTGGAAATGCACTGGGCACAAGTCATGGCACCTGTCACAATTATTTCATCTCAGGTCCCCCATTTTATTTTTACTTTTACTTTTTGTCTTTTTGGTTTGTTTGTTTGTTTGTTTATTTAAGTACAGCCAGATTAAAATCTCAAATGGTTTCTACAGAAATAATTTTCTCTTAAAGCCATATAATACTTCCAAGTACTGAATAAATGAGGACAAATGCCCTATCATATTGTAGAACTATTTCAGTTAATGAAACTAACTGTTGATTATTCTGGCTCTACATTACTGTATGCCAATTGGCATTATAAAGTAGCCATTTTTACCCTATATGAGGGAATTTCCTTTTGACTTAGCCTTTTCAGCTTGTTAGGGGACAAGAAACAACCCGTTCTCCTCTGTAACTATTTCCATCTGAAAATAAGGTATTACTGGCAGCAACCAGGAAGGCCAAAAGGCTAGTCAAAGGCTGAGCAATTGGGCATTCATCAGAAACACCGGCGCGCTGAGCCAGCTAAAAAGACAGGGAGCAATCACATGCACTGAAGTGCTTTTCATCAGCTTTCCACCAAGTCTAGAGCTCAGCAGTTTGTAGTCCCCGGGTCAATCCTGGCTAGTGTCTGTCAGCCAAGTGGAAATCAGCTGAGACAAATATAGTTAGGAACAGAAGGTAAAATTAAGGATTTGAAGAAAAATCTTACATTTGGAACTTTCTTGTCCAAACTCTTAGTAATTTGGGAAGCAGTGGAATCTCAAAGGCAGGGGAAAGAGCCCATTCTTGGGAACAGACAGTTGGGGAAACATAGACTGCACTTATCCAGAGCCTACTTGACCTGTGATAGGTAGGATACAAGTTGTATGATTTCCTTGAATCCCTGAAGCTTACATGAATTATTCGCTTACAAAAGGAGACAAAAGTTGTAGATATACTACAATTAATCTTTACTGAACTCTACATTTTAAAAAGCCCGAGTACACTCATGCTTTTGAGCTCCAGCACAAACTATAGCTTTGGGTTTGAAAGCATGAACATTCTTTTTTTCTTTTTCCAGAGAGTCAGATATGTTTTCAGTCTAATGAGAAACCACCCTTAAGTCATTAGAAGACAACCATAAGACATTTAAAATTTATGACTGAATGGTAAGTAGTCAGTTCTCTACCAATTTATTAAAACCTCTATTAATTAATGTTAAAACTCTGAACCTATGCATTTTTAGTATAACAGTAGCATAGTAGGGTGAGAAATCAAAAATATACTTCTAATTTTATATGCCATAAATCCTTTTGCTATCCTATCAGAATTATATGCTAAAGTATGCTCTTTTCGTGAAAAGTGACACCTGAAACAAGTTTATCCTTTAGTGTGAAGCCTTTTTAGCAAGGTAATCCTGTCCGGATTTGCTTCACAAGAGATCTTGCCGCATTAGATGAACTAAGAAAATGGCGGTGGGCTTGTGGAGAGGAGCGGGTTGCCTGCTACTGCCAAGCTGACAAAGCTAGAGTTTAGCCTAGTTGTCAATGCTGATATAGAGTTGAGAAGGATAAGTGGTCAATGTACTGATTAAGGTGACAGAGACCAGTCTATTACCTACATGGTCAAACCAGGCTCTTATGGTCTTTGTAGTTTGTTTTAGGAACAGAAATAGCAGGTCAGAATCTGTCTTTGTCAACGAGACCTGGAAGATGAAAGGCTTTTCTGTGGAGGAGGAATATTGCAGGCAGAGGGTACTGGTTTTATTTTGTCTAGACAAAGTGGGACATTCAGCTGTTCAGTGTGCTGATTTTCCAGAGTTTGGGTAGGGTCCTAGTTGGAGGTCAGGCATTAGAAAAGTCTAGCCCAAAGTTTAGCCTTACCACAATCCGGTTGGAGTCATTATAGTGTCTCATCATCTTCTTGAAGATATTCGGGGGTCACTGTTAGAACTGGGTCCTTTGTCATCATGAGCTTAAATATCCTAAATTCCACATTAAGCAGATTTCTGAAAAGTTTGGAAAGCATTATTTATTAAGTGAATATGAGCTGAACAACCTTTGTTTCTATTTTTACTTGCTTAATCTGTAACATATACGGGAGGCTAAATTAAACTTTTTCCTATAATTAATTACATTAGTACTTAGCATGAATATAAGTGTAGGTCTGTACACATTAAAGAATTTGATCTTATATGGGGTGGCTGACTATTAACTTGCTTATCCTAATTATCTTTAGCAGCTTATATTATGTTAATAGCTTTTATATTATTTGGATTTTATGACTTTATAAATGCATAACTAACTTGAGGGTCTGAGAATTTGAGTCATTTTTGCATTAGCCCAAACTTGTACCCCCTAGAACAATGAAATGTATTATCAAAAATTACTCTTGTAAAGGGGATATATTTTTGGCAGGGAAGAGAGAGGCAAAGATTTTTACCCATTAGAGTGACTGTTACTTTCTAATAAAGAATTATGTTGAGAGACCAAGCCTTCATAATTGAACTGAGAAAACCCCTGCTGAAGGAATAAAAACACCTAAGACCCACATTTTAAAATACCATTAAATTTTACTATTTTTAAAGGAAATAAATGACCTGTTGGGAAAACTAAAAAAAACTTCTTGTTTCCAATGTAACTAACCCAATTAATCAAAACCCTACAGAACTTTAAGATACAGTAGTATAACTATAGTATACAGTGTAAAAAGAATCTATAGGTTCAATCTGATAGGTCTGCCTGTATATGTTACTGGTGTACCCCTTTTTCTCTACTAGATATATTTTTATTTAATAATCTTTTTCTTTGATTTATTTTTTGTGCATTTGTATTTTACACACATCAGACTATTATGTGTGTGGAAGAGCCTTTTGGGCCACTTGTTACCAACTTCATAATTGAAAGTACACATTTTTGGAAATAAAGGGAAAACTAAAAAAACTTCTTGTTTCCAATGGCGTTACCAGGACAACAGTATAACTAATTACAGTTAAAGGCAGGAATCTGACTTTGGACCTGGGCTCAGGAAATAGGCCCAGATTAAGAACATTTACATTAGAGTTAACAAAAGCTCAGTGGAGACCTGTGTGGCATTCCTTTTGTCTTGGTCATCTTGACTAGCCCCTTAGAAGGAATTTACAGGATTTTGTTTATTGTCTTAGTTGTTCCTGGACTCAGAACTTATCTTATTATTCTGCATGTAATTAAAGTGGTATAAAAGAAGATTGGAAAAGAATAAATCTGCTTCAGCCACAGAACTGGCTGGAGTAATGTTATAGTTTTGTCAACTGTCTTTTTTCTTTCTAATCCTTACTCCTGCCTAGGAGAACCTGTTGACTGACTAAGATGGCTTGGTCATTTCTTTTCTAGTCCAGTCTATTTGGAGTTCTGTATTCTTCTTGTAAGTTTATGGGTATCTCTTTCTTTAGGCTAGGGAAGTTTTCTTCTATAATTTTGTTGGAAGATATTTACTGGCCCTTAAACTTGGGAATCTTTGCTCTCTTCTATACCTATTATCCTTAGGTTTGATCTTCCACTGTGTCCTGGATTTCCTGGATATTTTGGGTTAGGATCTTTTTGTGTTTTGCATTTTCTTTGAGGGTTGTGTCAATGTTTTCTATGATATCTTCTACCCCTGAGTATTGTATTGGTAATACTTGCATCTGTGACTCCTGATGTCTTTCCCACGTTTTCTATCTCCAGGGTTGTCTCCCTTTGTGAATTCTTTATTGTTTGTACTTCCATTTGTAGATCCTGGATGAATTCGTTCATTTCCTTCACCTGTTTGGTTGATTTTTATGTTTCCTCTTTAAGGGCTTCTACCTGTTTAGTTGTGTTTTCCTATATTTATTTTAATAAGTTATTCATGTCTTTCTTAAAGTCTTCTAACATTTTCATGAGTTGTGATTTTAAATCAAAATCTTGATTTTTCCAGTGTGTTGGGGTATCCAAGGCTTGTAGTGGGAGGGGAACTGGGTTCTGTGGATGCCAAGTAGCTTCTGTTGCTTGGTTTCTTGCTCTTGCCTCTTGCTATCTTCTTATCTCTGGTGTTAGTTGGTCTTGCTGTCTCCAACAATGGCTTGACCCTCCTGTAAGCCTGTGTGTCAGCAACACTAGGAGACCAGCTCTCTCTCCCCAAGGATCTGCATACATAGAGCTCTTATACAGGGTCAGAGCCCAGGGCACAAACCGAAACTGGAATGATCCTATCCAAGACTTCTAGATTCCTGTTTCCTGAGTGCTCCGGGTGGGTTCTTCAGAGCAGAAGTAATGGTCTTACCTATACTTTCAGGTGGGGGTGACCAGTTTTCTCCCAGAGGCATCTGGGTACACAGAACTGTGGCACAGGGTCAGCTCCAGGCACAGGTGGAAACCAGCAGGATCCTGTCCCAGACTGCTCCTCAGTTCCTGTGTCCAGAGAGCTCCATGAGGGTTTCTCTTGGTCCGGGAATGTGAGCAGAAATGGTGGTCTCACCTGTGCTTTTGAGTGTGTCAGCGCTTCTGAGAAACCAGCTCTCTGCCAGCGAGATCTGGTTACAGAGAGCTGGTGCACAGAGTCAGCTCCGGGTGCAGGTGGAAACCAGGAGGATCCTGTCCCAGACTCTATCCAATTTTTTTAACTTAATTTTTTCTTTAAGACTCCAAAATTTCCTTTAAAATATGTTTAAAAATCTCTCAATGGTACGTTCCTTCAATAAAAAAAGTACTTTTTTTTATTTCAAGAGTGAGGATAGAGGGCAAAACCATAATCTGCACAAGGCAAAACCAAGCCCCAACAGTGAAAACAATTCAATGCTCAGTATCTAAGATTCATTTATAATCCTCTGGACTTTCCCAAGGAGCTTGGGTCATTCTCTGTCCTCACCCTTGGCAGCGTATCTGGCTTCCTTTGTAGATTCCAGCAAGTGTGATGATTTTTTTTTATGTCTTTAAGGCCAATAACATCTGAGTCATTCTTATGTTACAAACTTGAGTTCAGCAAGGTATATACAGTCTTGTACATGAATAAATAGAGGTATGATTTTAATACTATTAAGTAAGGACTGATTTTTATTGGATAGTTTATGTATTTGCATTTTCAATGTTATCCCCTTTTCCAGTACCCCCCTCTCCCATGCCCTTTTTTTCTGCTTCTAAGAGGTTGCTCCCCCTCCCACCCACACAATTCACAGACAATCACCAATCCTTCTTAGAAGGGGAAACAAAATACTTACGGGAGGAAAAACTGGAACAAGCAGTGGAGCAGAGACTGAAAGGAAGGCTAGCTAGAAACAGCCAGCCTCACGTGGGGATCCATCCCATAAGCAGCCACCAAAACCAGTTACTATTGCTGTTGCCAAAAAGTGCTTGCTGACAGGAGCTTGATATGGATGTCTCCTGAGAGGCTCGGCCAGAGCCTGCCCAAAAGAAATGTGGATACTTGTAACTAAGCATCAGACTGTGTGGGGTGGCAAGCAGTGAAAGATATCCTGATTCCTGGTCGAGATGGGTCGAATTCCCTGGAGACCCTAAAAGGAATGGCAGGTGCATTCCCAGTCTTCCAGAATATCAGGGTGTCACATAGCTGTGTCCCCCAAAGGCCCCTGTAGAGAGGTTTGAAGCAGACCAGTCATCTAAGGAAATGCCTCAAGCTCCTCCTCCACAGGTGAGGACATGACCACAGGTTACATAGGCTCAAGACAGCTGCCCAAATCCCTCCTCCACAGGTAAAGATGTGATCACAGGTCGAGTATGGTCAAGACAGATCAGTTGTAGAAGGAGGACCACTCCCCTGAATATGTAGATGAGGTCTTCCTAAGCTCTCAGGCCAAACCAATAGGAAGTACCTACTGTCAGTCACTGACCCATCCAAAAAAATATATTTAAGTGTCTTGTTTTGAATTAAATGTGTGCAGGAATTATTCCATCATCTGAGAGCTTCTATCATAAGAGCTGTAACACCGTCATTCGGGGAAGAGATCTGCTCTACCAAAATCGCTGTCAGAAGCTTCCCTGCACCCTTCACCGGCTAGTCTGTCTCCTGCTGGCTCAGCCTGGCCTGAGCAACCTAAGCTGCAGGCAGTGGCCGAAAGGAGCAAAACCAGCAGCTGGGGTCCACGAAAGCTTTTCCTCTTCCCTGCCTGAGTTTCCCCTTCACCTAAACCCACGCAGCTTTCCGGGCAAGAAATTGTGGTGAAGAGCATCCTGGCACCAGGGGTCTACAAGACTGAGCATGGGGACCGCAATGGCGGAGTTAAAGGGCTGCAGGAGCTGAAGGGGTTTGCAACCCCATAGAAAGAACAGCAATATCAAGGACTGATTTTAAATTCTTTTTTGTAGCCTTGTTTTAAGGGTGGGACAGGGATAATCATACAAAAATCCATCCCAACCCAAAATATTTGAAGACCTGTTGTTGTTTCCTTGGCTCTTCCATATCATGTGGTTGCCTTTAATCAGATGGCAATGAAGCCACAGAACATCTTCTCCAACCCTAGCGAAAATGGACGTCAGCTATGCAGATGCCTAAGGAGAGCTGCAGACCACATGTTGCTTTTAAATACCACATTTTTTTAAGATTGCCTTAAGACAAAGTTTTAAAAACCCATCTTACCAGATTTATGTCAACTTTTTGCTACCAATCTTACCGATTTTTAACCATACCCAATAAACCTAACAAGCCAATCATCTAGCAGCTTTGTTTTATTCTTTCCTTCCTGTCATAGCTCTTGTTCCCAGACAAAATTTAAAACCATGACTGGGTCTGCTGAGAAAGGTAGATGTATCCTAGTTTCAAAACCGGTTTTTCAATAGAGTAGCCCAGCATAAAGCAACTTTAATATCATCCATACCAAAATGATGTTTGGATACTTATTACATTAGATGTAGTGGCCAGAAATCTCAGAGGTAAATTCTGAGCATGGGCACCTGGCAGCAAGAGAAATGGTAAGCTTACTATTCAAGGAAACCAGCCATACAAAACAGACAGCAAATTTACACATTAAGTTCACACATTCAAGTAGGACCAGTCAGAAAACACATTATATTCATGTGTCCAAAACAGACAGACAAACCTAAGCTTTTATGGCAGTTAGAACTGTAAGGACCAGTAGCTGTGTAACTGCAAGAGCTGCTGTAGTAAGTGGCCTCAGGGCATGGTGTTGGAATTGAAGCATGGAGCTTCAGCTGCACTGGTTGCTAGAAAGAGCTCCAAGAGCATTCAAAGCCATTGGCCTCTGCAAGCACCTATAATAACATGCACCAATCTCTCTCTCTCTCTCTCTCTCTCTCTCTCTCTCTCTCTCTCACTCTCTCTCTCTCACACACACACACACACACACACACACACACACACACACACACTTACTTAAGACTAATAAATAATGAACATTAAAAACATTGACATAAATCAATAGTTTAATATAAATGAAGAATATTCCTTGATTAGGTATATGGAATTTATTTTATTTCTGGCAGTTCTAAATGTTGTGTTTCCCAATGTTGATATGTATGTGCATGTGAGTAACGCGTGTCACTGTGTGTATGAAATATGCTACCTATCACCTCTGTCCTCCATACCAGAAAATAAATGCAATCATAATAATTACATCTTAAAAACCTAGGCTTATCTCTAGTTGTTGACCAATTCTGTTTATATTTTTTCTTCTTATAGTTTCCTATTGGAGATGGTTGATATTTACTTATGTCTAAGATGTTTTCAATATACAGAGAATCAATTTGCCTTCAGACATTATTTGTATTTTAAACAAAATAGATTTATTGAAATGTACTGAAATATAAAAACAAGTAAATACTGTTTACTTAAATAAATTTTATGTATAGAATATGCATTAAATCAACTATAGTTTTGAGACCTTCAGGATTTTTAAATACTATGTCTCCCTATTTGTTATCCTGTCAAACAACACTAAATAACATATAGTGATTATACACCACATCCATATATGTCTATAAAAAATCAGAGAATTGCATGCATGTGTATGTGTATGTACACACATACACACATCACGCATATGTAAAATTAAATTTAAAGTTCTGATTTCCTCAACCTATACTATTAATTGTATTTATGTTTTAAGATGATTAGATAGGATTGATTAACTAATTGGTACCAACCAAATACAAATGTGTGCATGAATTTGAAAATGAGCATAGGCTATATGGGAATGTTTGGATAAAAAGGGAGTGAATAATTACATAATTATATTCTAATCTAAAAATAAAAGAAATAATTTTTCGGTTTTTGAGACTGTATGATAATTTGATATAAACAAAGAAAGATAATTTGATAGGAACAAATGTATCAATTTAAAGGGAAAATTTGGTATGATTTGAATAACTCAGGGATACTTAATGTAAATAATATTTAATGGGAATGCATCAATCATTTGGTACATTGTAGATAACTTTGCTATGGCAGAATATTAAATGGATTTATACATAATATACAACATATATACAGCATAACTGTAGTACACATATACATTGTACTGTACACATGCCATTATAAAAATCTTATGCATATATTTAAAGAAAAGCATTTGATTTAGGTAATCTTTGTCCAGACTTGATCTATTTCCCACCTGTCATTTTTGCTGGTCTCTGAGGTTTTAATATCAGCATCTAAAAAATAAACAAGGAAATTATTTCTTAATTCTTCTGCCTGCTTACCATTCTCAGCCTATTATCCTAATCCTTTCTTTATAACTACTTTATGACATTCAAAAGCCAAGGTTGCCATAGTGCTTTGGATTCAGATAGGGAAGAAATTATCAGAATGCTGAGGAAGCTTTTATGTGATAATCTCAATTTCAGAGACAGGGGAGAAGCAAGGGAAGGGAAAGCCCGGATTCCACATCTCAATGTGTCTGTGACAATCATATTCAAAGGTATTCTGATTGCTAATGTCCCCAGAACAGAGACTTATTTTTCTCAGCACATTATCATAAACAGCTTTGAGAAAGTGTGCTTATCCAAGTCTGTATTGAAATGTTTTGTTTTGTTTAAATACACTAGGATGGTGGTGACAGGGAAGGAAATTAAGAGTGGCATTATATAAGCCTATTAGGTAAGCCTATTTGAATATAAACTGAGTATAAGTTGAGCAAACAAAATATTTTCCAATACAGAAAAAGACTCAAGAGACTTTGTTTACATTTAAGAATGACAACCTACAATTAACTGTGTTTGTACAAAACAAACAAATGAAGACATTTTATTTTTTAAGTGCATCAAGTAACAGG
This sequence comes from Rattus rattus, assembly GCF_011064425.1. Taxonomy (NCBI): domain Eukaryota; kingdom Metazoa; phylum Chordata; class Mammalia; order Rodentia; family Muridae; genus Rattus; species Rattus rattus. The sequence continues at coordinate 47,029,263 of NC_046171.1, forward strand.
TTTTCTTATGCAATTTCATGCATATTAAGTTTCAGCTTTGTCTTCTCTGGCTCTTCTTCTCCCTCTCCTGGAGTCCCACTCCTTATTCCCCTCCTCCACCAGCATTCTCTTTCCACTTTCATGTAACCTTATGTCTTGATGATTATTTCCAAGTAGTATTCATCTTAATAATCTATGAAGAGGTGAGTCTTATTTCATTAGATGACTGTGCCCTAACCCACAATAAGTGATGGAAAATGATAATATGATATTATAAATATATTATACTAATGTATCAATATAGTAAAGATAGCTCTTTGCCTCATACTTGTATCTTATGAACAGCAAAACAATAATGATATTCAAAATGTAAAAGTCATTTAATACTATTAATCATTTCATGTGAACCAGAAAGTTTCCTGTGTCAGGATTGTTTCGTATTAAAAGAGATAATCATCAATTGTGAATTAGTGTTGATTTTGACCCATTCATGCTTAAGGGTGAGAAAACCTATACCTGAGAATCATAATTGATACATTGATTAGGTTGGTAATAGCTTCAGGGTGCAGTAGAACATGGGGAGGATCCATGTGATTCCTTTTCTTATGACACATTCTTTCTTTCTGTTTGTTTTAGGTTTGTGTGTGTGTGTGTGTGTGTGTGTGTGTGTGTGTGTGAGTGTGTGTGTGTGTGTGTGTGTGTGTTTAAGAAACCCTGTATTTCTATGCATGATGCATCATTTCCCATTCCTTTTTTTCATGACTACTTCACCACACATTCTTGTCTTATCTCAGATTATCCACCACTCAAGATATTCATGTTAAGCATTCTTTTACCCTTCTGGCCAGGGCCTTCTGGTGGGACAGAACACCAGCTTGTCTGCTCCTCTGAAGACACCACAGTCTGATGGCCTCCGAGGAGATCTGCTGCATGCAGGGCAACTGACCAAACAGTCTGAAGGCCTCCGAGGAGATCTGCTGCAAACAAGGCAACAGACTCCATAGTCTGAAGGCCTCACAGGAGAATGGCTACACATAGGGCAACAGCTTGACAACTTCTCTGATGGTCCAACAGTCTGAAATCCTCCCAAAAAGTCACTGCAACTATGTCAGCAAGTCACCAGCATACATACCCCTTTAAACCCCCTAGTCTGAAGGCACCATAATTGTACAAGAAGCCTATACAGTACCAAATAGACTGGAAGAAGAAAAAATACTATCATCACATAATAATCAAAATACTAAATGCACAAAACAAAGAAAGAATATTAAAAGCTGCAAAGGAAAAAAGCCAAGTAACATATGAATTTAGACCTATCAGAATTACACCACGCTTCTTAACAGAGACACTAAAAGCCAGAAGAGCCTGGACAGAGGTCATGCAGATGATAAAAGAACACAAATGTCAGCCTAGGCTACCATACCCAGGAAAACTTCCAATCAATATACATGGAAAAAGGAAAATGTTACAGGACAAAACCAAATTGAAGCAATATCTACCAGTCCAGGCCTACAGAGGAACCTAGAAAGAACACATCAAAAGGAAGGTACCTAAACTAAAGAAAAAATAAGATATTAATTATCTCACAACAAAGCCAAAAAGAGGGAATCACATGCACATAATGCCACTTACATATCAGGAACTAACAATCATTTGTCTTTAAAATCTCTCAATATAAATAGACTGAATTCCCCTATAAGAAGACGTAAGCTAACAGACTAGGTATGCAAACAGGATCCAGCATATTGCTGCATACAAGAAACAAACCTCAATATCAAAAACAGACATCACCACAGAGCAAAATGCTGGGAAAAAAGTCTTCCAAACAAATGGTCCAAAGAAACAAGCTGGAGTTAGACACCTATATTGAATAAAATTGATGTTGAACCATAAGTTACCAAGTGAGATGAGGAAGGGCAAGTCATAATCAACAAACAGAAAATCCACCAAGAACAAGTCTCAATTCTGAACATCTATGTCCCAAAGGCAAGGGCACCCACATTCATAAAAGAAACTTAACTAAAGCTTAAAACACACACATTGAATCATAAACAATATTAGTGAGGCTTCAACATTGCACTCTCACTTATGAACAGGTCATTGAAACAAACTAAACAGAGATATAATGAAACTAATAGAGGACATGAACCAAATGGATTTAACAGATATCTACAGAACATTTCACCCTAAAACAAAAGAATATACCTACTCAAAACCTCATAGTACCTTCCTCCAAATTGTCCATATAATCGCTCACAAAACAAGCCCCAACCAATACAAGATAATTGACATAAACACATGCATCCTATCAGATAACCACGGATTAAGGCCAACCTTCAAAAACAACAGAAAACATGCATACCTTGGAAACTGTACAACTCTCTATTCAATGATAACATGGTCAGGGACAAAAGAAAAAGAGAGAGAGAGAGAGAGAGAGAGAGAGAGAGAGAGAGAGAGAGAGAGAGAGAGAGAGAAACTAAAGACTTCCTAGAATTCAATGAAAATGATGAAACAGAATACCCAAACTTATAGGACACAATGAAAGCAGTGGTAAGAGGAAAATTCATAGCACTAAGTGTCTTGGTAAAGAAATTGGAGAGATCCTACAATAGCACCTTAAAAACACACCTGAGAGAGCTCCCAACTATTCCCTAAAATATGAGGACCCAAAATATGCCCCACCACTGCACAGGGGTACATGTTCCACTATGTTCATAGCAGTTATTTGTGATAGCCAGAAGTTGGAAACCGCCCAGTTATCCCACAAAGGAAAAATGGATACAGAAAATGTGATTCATTTACAAAATTGAATACTGCTCATTTCTTAATAATGAGGACATCATGAGTTTTGCAGGCAAATGGATGGAAATAGAAAATATCCTGAGTAAGGTAACTCAGACCCAAAAGGACATGCATGGTATGTACTCACTAATAAGTAGATATTAGGCAAAAAGGTACAAAATAACAAGGATTCCATCCACAGAACTCAAGAAGGTTAACAAGCCAAAGGGCCTAAATGAAGATAGCTCAATCCACCCTGGGAGAAAGAAGAAAGCAGCCACAGGGAACAGAGGAAGGGAGGAATGTGGGTGCAAAAGGGGACAAGAAGATTAGGTGTTGTAGGGGAGTGGCAACAAGACTGAAGTTCTGAGGGCCAGTAGAAAGAATTCTAGCGGGAAACGTGGGTGGTAGAAGTTAAGGGGACTCCATAAAATGTACCAGAGACCTGACAGGTGAGAGACTCTCAGGACTGAAGTGGAGGTATATTAGATGAACTGCTCTACAGTGGGGAGAGGGAACTTGTAGAATCCACCTCCAGTAGAAAAACAGACACCAAGTGGAAGGATGAGGTTGCTATCTCACAGTCAAAAACTCTGACCCAGAATTGTTCTTGTCTAAAAGAACTGCAGGGAACAAAAATGGAGAAGAGCCTGTGGAAAATGAGGTCCAGTGAGAGGCCCAAATTGGGAGTCAGCTTAAGGGGAGGACCCAAGGCCTGACACTATTACTGATGCTATGGTGCGTTTACAATCAGGCGTCTAGCATGACTGCCCTCCGAGAGGCCCAACAAGCAGCTGAAAGGGTCAGATGCAGGAACTTACACACAGCCAATGGACACAGTCCCCTGTGGATGAATTAGGGAAGAGGTGGAAGAGAAGAGTGACCTCATAGGAAGACCAGCGGTTTCAACTGACCTGGACCCCAAGAACTGTCACAAACTGACCCACCAACCAAGCAGCATACACCAGCTGATATGAGGCCCCTGACACGTGTACAGCAGAGGACGCCCTGGTGTAGAGTCCGTAAGAGAAGATGTACCTATCCCTTGAGATACTTGAGGCCCCAGGGAGTACAGAAGTCGGACAGAATTGGAGTTGGGTGATGAGGATATCCTCTTGGAGATGGGGCTGGGAAGGAGTTATGGGATGAAGAACAGTGAGAGGGTGGACCAGGATGGGAACTAAAACCTGGACTGTAAAAAAAGAAGAATAAAAATAAATAACAGACCGACAGGAGCCGGATGTAATCATCTGAGAGACATGTAGAATACCAAATTGCAGCAAACCACTGAACTGAGGGACCCCCTTGGGAATCAGAGAAAGAACTCGAGACATGTACAACAATGCCAAGCAACCAGTTGGGTAAGATAAAAGATATCCTCTTGGACTCTGACCTCATAGGATAGCAATGAATATCCTAAGAGCACCAGTGGAAGGGGGAAGCCCTGGGTTATAAGATGAAAGTGAACTAGACTGTGGGGGAGGGCAATGGGGACCAGGATGGGAACTAAAACCTGGGCTGTAAAAAAATAAAAATAAAAATAAATAACATTATATTTCTTTGAAAAGGAAAAATAAATATTTTCCCTTCTGGAAAAAAGTTTATTTCAATGAATCATATTTAATTCACTTTTTGAATACTAAAATATAACAGCAATTAACATAGCACTAACACCGTTCTCATATTTGTTATATATTTCTTCCCTAAGTACATTAGTCAGAATTAGTTGTTCCCTTATCCCTGTTACCTACATATTTTAACTGGATTGGTAAACTGTTAATTCTTTAAAATTATTTATACACAGAATAAATAGCAAGGAATAAAGTGATCATATATTCATTCAAATCCATTGTGTTTTTAGAAATATGGTAGGACATCCTAATTGGACAATTGATGTTTCCCAAAGCTAATGGAATTGTTCTCCCACTGTAATGTGCCTCTTTCTGTGACTTCTCAGGCAAGTTTCTAAATAGAGCCAGAAGACTCAACTCTAGAAACTGAGGAACCAAGGCAAATGCATGGAGATACTGTAAGATTGTAGTCTCTCCCCATGTTAAAATTACGCATTTTCTAAAATGTGCAGGTGGGTTCAGAACAAATGGCTCTGTAGTTAAGAGCTTTGACTGTTCTGCTAGAAGACTGGGGTTCACTTTAGCAACCACATAAGAGATCAAATCATTTGTATCTTCAGTTCTAAGAAAACCTTTGCATTCTTCAGTCCTTCATGAGCTCCAGGTGCAGATGTTTTACACAGGCCTACCTGCAGGCAGACACACACACACACACACACACACACACACACACACACACACACACACACACACACACACACACACAGACACACACACACACACACAAAAAAAAAAATTGAAACAAATTCATGAAGACATTGTAGAACATTTGAAAAAGATTGTAAAATGTGCTAATGAACACTATTATATAAAATAACCAGACTCTTCTTTAAAAGGAAAATTAAAAGTAATGCTAATAATATAAATAATGACTGCATAATTTCTCCAACGTAATTAAAAGGAAACAAATTTAGAACATATAGAAAGAGGTCTGGGACATTGGTCCTTAAACACACTACTTCCTACAATGAAGGGTACTTGAATTCAGATGCCAAGTACTCATGTAAAAAGTCTGGCATGTTAGTATATACCCGTGTTCTCAAAAATTGAGGTGGTCAGAGACAGAAGGACCCCAAAGGCTTAATTAAAAGCCAGTCTAACCAAGATAGCCAATTCCAGAGTCAATGTAAAAATTTTCTCTCAAAAATATGTTGGAGATCAATAGAGGAAGAAACTTCAAGTCCATTCTGACTTACATACACTCATACATAACAAGCTTACCACATCCACTAGAGTACCTATGTGTGTTTATGAAGAACATGTGTATATACACATGTGAAGAACTAAGCAATGATTACTTTCCAGTTGTAGACAGTTCATCTATGACCTTTGCCTTTCTCAATAGTACACTGTGCAACAAGTCTCATTAATTTGTATATGTTTAAATCTGATTACATTATAAAAAAACACCAAAATAATTCAGAGAATAACATGTACCAAGATAGGCGCGCACGCACACACATACACACACACACACACACACACACACACACACACACACACACACACACACACTACTTCTTATATGCCTCTCAGGCACTCATGAGTCAATCAGTTCTATCCTTGAATCAAGAGTCTTTCCCCTCTTCACTACTAGAGAAAATCAATGAAGTCTTTGAAAACAACACAGATCAAGGAAATGTAAAACATCACACACTCTGATTCTACAGTGAGTTCTAAAACTGGAGTTTCTGTAAACCCCCTTTTCAACTTGTCGATAAAAAACCCTGCATCATTACCATATACTGATGACACTGAAGGATGTGACATCATAAACATTCATAGAAAATAGCATCTTTTTCTAAAAATCTGATATATGGTTGTCATTTTAATTATAAATGTATGATGCTAACATTTTGTTTATTATTGTATAATTTTTTAAAAAGATTAAATAATCTTATAGTTTCTTAGATCCTTCATAAACTGAAAGCCACATAATCAAAATGGTGTTTTCTTTCTGCATTTGCCCAGTCTCTGAATAAATGCTTCCCTTAATGTTTAGAGTTTGAGACTTGAGATTTGATTAAGATAAGTATGAATTTATCTATAATTTTATTCGACAAACCATCATTTTCAAAGTGAATAAGAAACTAATTAATTTCATCCAAAAATCTATTATGTACCTGCTAACTTAAAGCATGACAGGAAAAAACTGACAAGAAATAAACAACAAATAAATATTAAGTAGATCTAAGAAAATGAAGATATTACAGATGAGTGTGACTTTTCCCAACCAAAATTCATGTCAAAGTATGGCCCATAGAATGATAATAGTAAGGATATTTAGTTATTAATGTGTTGTTGGTAATATGCCCAGAGGGATCATTTTGTGTCTCTTAGTAGTGTGTTGAGTCCTAGCTAATACATTAACCCTTGACAGAGCCAGCTACTTTAAGGTGGGATCACAAGACATTTGTCCCCAGGCACATACTATTTTCATCTCTCCTCATTCTATGTCACCACTAAGCCAGGTGACCCTCAACAAAGGCACCACCCTACTTATTTGGACTTTAGATGCTCCAGAATTGTGAGCTAAACAAATGTTATTAAGTTTATCACCCAGTGCCAGGTATTTTGATATGATTATGAGAAACATATTGTTTTACTGTCGCCAACACAACAAAGGCGTCACCCTACTTATTTGGACTTTAGGATGTCCAGAAGAGCTAAACAAATTTATTAAGTTTTCACCCACAGGTGTATTTTGATCTGATTTGAGAAACATATTGTTTTACTGTGCCAACTTTTCTTACACAATATAACTGATCTATTTTGTGTTCTTCAATAACACAGGGTTTGGTCTTTGAGATATAGGTTTTGCTCCTTTCTATTTGTATCAATTTGTTTTATTTTTGTTCCGTTATTTCTATTACATCAATGTCAATAAATGTTCCTCTTCCCATTTTTGTTCATTGATTTTTTTCATTGTACTTAAGTTCGTATAGATCTTATTCTGTGGAAAATCAAGTAGATACTGTAATTTTGGGTTATTGCTACTTATTTATTATGTTTAAAGAGTTACTTATGTTTTATAGCCTCTTATTTTTGTTCTAATTTTGAAACACTTTTCCCATTTGCAATATTATATTAATAGTTATATGTGATTATATGAATTGCAATGTAGTATTGCAGTATTATAAAATTCATTTGATTTTAGAATTCTAATTTACTGAGTCTAATTTACTGAGTTTGTCATTGCTTTTCTTCCTGAATGACTGTATTTCTTCTACATAATGCTACACTTCAGTTCATTCTCTTGCGTTTATTACTATTGTATTTATTTCACATGCACACACATGCACATGAACATGCATGTCAATTTTAGAGTCTCCAAAATGAACATCTAAAATTACTGACAGAGGCTGTTTTAAAGCCAACTTGGTTTCTAAAATTCAAGGCTTATACACAATACATTTCATATAAATGATACTTGATATATATGCAAAATAAATCATTATTCATGCTGTATGCAAAATTTTTCTTCATTATTTTTTAATAAATGACTCAACACCATCACTATTGACCAATAACCCTGCTTAACATACTTTGTTATATATATAATTAATACTAATACATATCAATTAATATTGTTATATTAAGGATTAAGTTATGGATTGCTATAAAGATGACAAATAAACAACTATTTTCTAAGTGCTGCTCTCACCATGTGTGCCGTCTGGATTAACTTCATAGCTCACACATTCTTTGATATTTGAGTTTGGCTTCTGAGAGCTCTATCTAGAACTATATCCACATCTTGCGCATTTTATCAGTCAATGAAATGCAGACTTTATAGTGCTGAAAGGGATCTAAAGGTATATTGGTTTTCTGTCTATTTTGTGAGAAAAAAACAATATCCAAATATAACTCGGGGAGGAAAATGTTTACTCTTCTAAGAAGATAAGGGTTTGTCATACCGAGAAGCCAAGACAGAAATTCAAACAGGGCAGGAATCATGAGGTTGAAACTAAAGCAGAGAAAATTTAGAAATTCTGATTACTTTTATACCTTTCGTGTTCATTTTTAAATAACTTTTTTTATACATCCCAGAGTCACCTACCCAGGGAGCACAACAGCCAGAATAGCATGGGCATGCTTACATCAATTATTGGTCATAGAATTACCCACAGACTTGGCTACAGTCCAACCTGATTGAGACATTTTCTCTATAGATGGTTTCTTTGTCCAATGATCCTGATGTGTGCCACGTTGAACAAAGAAACCTAATATTTCAATTAAATGTATGTAACTCCAGGTTTTATTTTTTAAAATCCCAATGTTTGTGGTATTTGCAATAATAGTAAAAAAAAATGAACACACAAATAACAAAGAGAACCAGTCTTTTTGTGTGGGTATCCAATGGTCCATGCTTGGTGTCCATGACCATGGGTTCAAAAGGTCTGCAAAAGCACGGCACGCCATTGTTTCTGACTGTTTCTTTTTATCCAGTTTTTCAGCATTACGTGTCTCACAATGTGGAAATGCTTTCTTTCTATCATGCACATTCCAATTATCTCGTAGCTACTCGATGAAATAAAACTAATTTGAGAATACTTCACCTAATTAGCAGTTTTCGCCCTGGCACCACACACGGCAAGTGATGTGCCATTGACTCAAAACTATAAATATTGAAAACTGTGATTATCACCCAAGGAGTAATATATATTTAATATATATGTAAATGAACTCTGAATGAAGCATGTTGTGTTCACCTTATTTCTTTCCCTGATGTGCATCAGCACTAGTACTGATTATGAACATCAAGATGTTTAACTTGCTTGGGTCTCACCCCCCAGTAATTCTGCTCATGAAAGAGCTCCCTAATGTTTCAAGCATTCTTACAAGTACTAACAGACATCAAACATAAAGAAGGCTGTATCCTCTAGACATATTATAATCCATATCATTATCAGGAGGGAAAAGACAGTAACATTTTTCTTAGGTGTAGAAATTTTTTATTGTAAGGTCTAATTCAGGCTGTTAAAATAATTATGTATATAAGTAGACTTGAAAACTATGTATATTGGGATTTCCAAATGAATTCATAAGAAATGTCAGAAATTCCTTTGTTATTCTTTTGAGATTATAACATAACCATACATTTCCTTTTCCTCCAAACCAATCCATAAATGCATTTTAATTTATATATACAAACATATATATGTATAGTTTATAGATATTCATAAGTAAAATCTTTCCATTTAATTTTTTTTATAAATTTGGAAATTTCAGATTGAATATACAGGAAAGAAGAATGAAGCTTGATTTATTTTTATAAGAATCATTGTTTGATTCTAGGCTTCTTTGTCATTGATTTCCCTGTTCTCAATAATAGAGAAACAACAAGCAAATATTTTCAGCATACTTTCCACTGTACCAAAGCACATTAAATATTTACTTAAAACCTCATAATCATATGCTTAAACTTTATTCTTCAAAGTGAGCCATTACCTTCATAATTTCGATAGTCCTGGTGCATGGACTTAGGTGTTATGGTCAGGTTTTGTCATTTATTCTGAAGTACCTTCAGTTGAAGTTTATGTCTATAGCTGAAGTTACCCAATTATTAAATAAATAGATTAAATTTTAGACCAATAATCTTGATAGGTAAGTTCTGCATTTATGCATGCATTTTTTTGTGCTGACTAATAAAATCAAAAAGTTTAAAACCAGTGTGCCAGCCCTGGTGTGTGAAGAAAACAGATTTTGCTTCTTACTGAAGTGAACTTTGGCCATAATTGATCTTGGATACGTCCTCTTGCTCTCTTTGGAGTGACATTAGCTATAAAATTAATTTTGCTATATGCTTCCAAACTTTATATCTCTCTTACACATCTTTGTACCCATGAATGTATAATGAATATATCATATGGAAGTTCTCATTGCTCTTCAATATGCCTATTATTTCCATCCTTGTGTGTCTAATATTCTGTTTAATATCTGAAACCATCCACATCTTCCTGGTGAAATAAAGATCTAACTGTATCTCAAATGCAATAAATAAACATTAGATCATGCTTTTTTCTTCAGGATGTATCCTTTTCTAGGAGAATTACCACTCAACTAATTGTGTTTAAGTAATAATAAATTATATAAATGTCTTTTGCATTAAATAGTGAAATGTTTGCTTCTCACATATTGAATTTCCCTAATTAAATAATTATTTAAAATCGGGAAATTTCCCCCATTGGTTGTTAACTGTATTGTGATCTTGTTGTCTGACTTCAAGGTGATTTCAAAGGCATTGCTTCCTTCTGTGTTGAAGACAGAGACTTGAAGTAGGTAGGTCCTCTGGCTTTTACAATCATTCTAATCCCTCTTCCAGATGTTCCCTAAGTGTTAGGTGTAGGGGTTATGTTGAAGTTATATCAATTTTGGTGGGACACACTATAGTCAGTTATTCTCTGTGCTTTTGACACATTATAGCTTTCTATAATGTTCCTTATCTGCTAAAAACAGATTCATCTTTCTTGTGGGGTTGGAGAAATAAAATAACATTTACATATAGATATATATCATTTAGGTACATGTGATAAAATAATTTAAAAATATAGCAGAAATTTAAAATGAAATGGGGGCACATGAAAATGAATGCTGGGAAATGACAATGAAAATTTTGTCAATTCAGTGTCAATGTATTAAATTCTCAGGAAGTAAAATAAATGTAGTAAAATAACCTTCAAGGCCACCTCCAGCAAATAGGCACAGTCCTCAGCTGAGAGATAGGGCCACCCACCCATCTCAAAGTATTTAACTCAGAAATGGTCCAGTCCAAAGGAAAGGCAAGCACAAAAAGTGGAACTGAGACTGTTAGAAAAGCCATCTAGAGATCATTCCGCCTAGAGGCCTAGAGATCCATCCCATCTGTAGACACCAATCCCCCACACTATTGCTGATGCCAAGAAACACTTGCTGACGGGAGCCTGCTATGCGTGTTCCCTGAGAAGTTCTACCAGCTACTGACCAATACAGATGCTGATGCTCACTGCCATCCACTGGACTGAGGCATAGAGACCCCAATGGAAGAGTTAGGAGAAGAACCAAAGGATCTGAAGGGGTTTTTAATCCCATAGGAAGAACAGCAATATCAACCAACCAGATCCCCCCCACGCCCAGAGCTCCCAAGAATTAATCCACAAACCAAGAGTATACATGGAGGGATCCATGGTTCCAGATACATATGTAGGACAGTATGGCCCTCTCTGGGAGGGGAGACCTTTGGTTCTGTGGAGGTTTGATGCCTCAGTGAAGGGGAGTGGTAAGGGAGGAGTGAGTGAATGGGTGGAGGACCACCCTCAGTGAGGCAAAGTGGGGGGATAAGGGGAGATGTGATGGTGGATTTGTGGAAGGATAATCAGGAAGGGTACATTTGTAATGTAAATGGATAAAATAATTAATAAAGGAAATAAATTTGAACAGCTAAAACAAAGGGAAATCTTTGTTTTCAGCCATGTTGTCAGCCATGTTGTCAGCCATGATGATGCATGATTCCCAGCCTTGGTTTAGCCAACGCTCCCCTATCTTTGCTGCTGTTTTCATCAGTAGGAAGCATTACACTTGATATCTATGACTGTTTCCCCTAGCGCTTCTATTGCTATGCTAAAATACTAAGACAAAGGTGCTTGAACTTGATTTTGCTTACAACTTTAGAGAAGTCAGTCAGAAAGTCAAAGCAATAACTTGGAGGCAAGAACCGATGCAGGAGCGATGGGGAGTTGCTGTTTCCTGCCTTGCTCAATGTCACTTGCTCTTCCTGCTTTCCAGTAGTACTCAGAAGCATCAGACTATGGGTAGCACCACAGAGTTTGCTTGGTCCTCTCCCATCAACAGTCAATCGAGAAAATTCAATAAAAGCTTGTCCATAATCCGAAGTGAGAGTGGCACTTTCTGATTCGAAGTTGCCTCTTTTGAAATGATTATAAAGCGAGTCATTTGGCATCAAGCTAGGCAGCCCAAAGACATTCTTTCCTCCGCAGACCTGTGTGAATAAACAATGGATTCAATTTCCCAGAGTGTTCTCCAGTATCATATGCATGCTTCATTTTCAGTGGTTAAATATTTACATACACTTAACTTCAGTAACTTAAGATAACTTTTATTCATGCATAATTTCTGAGTAATGTATGGGGAAAGGCATTGAATCCCCTTTGTCACTCTGTTCAGTAGAGGGTAAAGTCACTTCTCTGCAGCTAGTGTCACTAAGAGCTCATTAGTGTGAAAGGGAAGACGTTCATTCGTGGAGCTAAGTGGGTCTATTCAATTTAGGGTCAACGTCCAAACTTCATCTTTCCAGCATGTGAATTTCAAAGTGGTAGAATATCTTAAATGGTTATTTTATGGGCCAAAAGCAAGCAAAATATTGAATAGGATAAAAGCTGCCTTGATTCTTATTGAATAGTGTGAAAATCCATGCGAACTTCATGACTATCTCATTTTTTAGGTTACAAAGTAGTCACAAGCTTGCCCAAATTTAAGTGAAGGAAATCAAGCTCCTTGTCTGGTTGGAAGGCAAGTTGAAGAATATCTATCTCATGAAAATTAATTCATTTGATTTATCATTTGCCATGATGATTTAATATTAGAACCAATCATCATATCAAAGAACTGTGAAAAAATTAATGTCTACTTCAAACATATTGTTTTTCAATATATTTATGAATTTATTTATTCATTCACTTTACATCCCTATCACACCCCCACCATCCCTCTTCTCCTCCCAGTGCTACCCTTATAAGTCTTTCCACATATTACCCCTCCTCTTGTCCTCAGATAAGGGGAAGTCCCCCTCATGCAGCATCCCCTTCCTAGGATATTTGGTTGCAGCAGGACTAAGTACAGGCTCTCCTACTGAGTACCAACCAGGCAACAGCTTTAGAGACAGCTTCTACTCCAATTGTTAGCAGACTCAACCCACATCAAGACTAAACTACTTGTCTGCTATAAATGTGAAGGGAATTTAAGTTCAGTCCCTACACGCTCTTTGGTTTGTGGTTCATTCTCTGTGAATCTCCATGAGCCTAGGTAACTTGACTCTGTAGGTTTTCTTTTGGTTCCCTTGACTGCTCTAGCCCCCTCAATTCTGTTCTCCACACTTGTACAAGGTTCCTTCAGCACCTCCTGATGTTTGGCTCTGGTTCTCTGAATCTGTTTTCATTCACTGGACCAAGCCTCTCAGGAGACAGTTGCACTAGGTTTCTGTCTGCAAGCACAGCAGAGAATCATTAGTTGTGTCAGGAACTGGCACTTTCACATGGGATGTGTCTCAAGTTTGGCTATGCATTGGTTGGTCATTCCTTCAATCTCTACCTCATCTTTACCCCTGTACATCTTGTAGGCATGACAAGTTTTGAATTTAAGATTTTTGTGGATGGGATAATTTCTTCTTCCCTCAACTGGAAGACATAGGTGACTACAGGAGGTGGCCACTTCATTCTCCAAATGAAGGAGTCTCTGGTAGGGATACCCCATAGACTTCCCACAGTCTCCTCTATACCATGTCTCCCATGGATGTCCTACACTGATTTCTGTACTAACCCCTAGCCTATATGTTTGAGTCTGATATTTGATGCTATTGCCAAGAACCCTAATTTTGGATTTCATATATGATATTAAAAAATTACAGATTTGAATTATTTCAATGCTATGTCATTTTCATATTTACTTAGATACATTAGTTAAAATACTGTTTTCACTACTCCTTACTTGCATGAGTATTACTAGTACCAAGCAAAGAGATTAGAGAAAGAGAAGATTAGAGTTGGAAAAGGGAAGCATGAGTCCAGGTCATACTATCAAGGTGCTAAAGAAGCGATACTTTTGACAGAGGAGGTCCCTGATTAGCACAAGTTCTATAAGTTACTTTGTAACAATTAACTGTCACTCGGAATTAACAAGGAGGACCTTCTATGGAAAGAAGGGGAAATGGAGGCTCATTTTAATTAGTCAAAACCAATTTAACAGCAGGAATAATGCGACTTACCCTATATTGGAATCAATGAACCCTTTTGAAAATTTAGCTGATTCGGTTAAAATTCGGCTGCTCAATGTGCTATCTTATAAATGAAAGTTTTCCCTGAGATTTGTCTTTTAACAAACTGCTCCTGACATTGTCAATATCTGGCTACCACAAGGGATAGCATCTTAGGTTTCAGGAGTATTTGATGGAAGAAATATAAACTAAGTATAAATTTAAAGATGAAAACCTATATTGCTTTAAAGAATGAGATCAAGCTTCTATAGAGGGCTAGATTTTCATTTGAAAATTGATTCTTTTCTGTCCCCACACTAACTCAACAGTATATTAAAATTGGGTAGATAACCCTGCTCATGAAAGTTATGGCAATTAAAAGAAATATGTCAAGGATGATGATCTATCTAGGAGTTCTTTTAATATCCAGAATTGTTTTAGCTATCCTGGGATTTTGTGTTTTTCTACAAGGCTAAAAATTGTTCCTTTAACATCTGTGAAGAATTGTGTTGGAATTTTGATGGGGATTATTAGATTGAATCTGTAATTGCCTTTGGTAAGGTGGCCATTTTTGCTCTTTTTTTCTTACTCATTCATGAGCATGAAAGATTTTTCATCTTCTGATTTCTTTCAATGTCTTAAAGATTTTTATCATTTGAGTTACTCATTTGCTTTGTTAGAGTAAAAGTAGCATGTCACATACACAAAGAGAAATTAAAATAGGAAGTAGGGAGGAAAAAGAATTTTAACAGAAATATGAAAATAAGCTGGCACATGCATATGAAAGCTACCATAATGTAGTTTAAAAATATATGAACTTGCTAAAAATCCAGAAAAGAAGAATAAAGACAAACAAAAAACCCACTTCACATATACCTTCAAGTATATATAGCACAATCTAAATTTGTAAGTAAAATAACTTAAATTTTAGAACCAAATGGTTGTCAGTAAAAAGCTTCATAAGAAAATGCTGTGAACTATGTCTGATTCTATGAATTTAAACTTTATATTGCTTAAAAATCAGCTCATCCTAATGAAGATGTGATCTAAGACAAACACTCCTCCATTGCTGGTGGTAGTACAAACGTGAACATCCACTACGGAAATCAACATGACAGTTCCACAGAAACCTGAAAATCGATCTAACAAAAGACCCAGCTATGCCAATTTTCGGACATAATTCATATACAGGACACTAATTCAGCTATGTTCAAAGTAGCTTTACTCATACTAGCCAGAAACTAGAAACAAGGTAGTAGTCCCTCAATCAAAGAATTCATAAAGAAGTGTGGTACATTTATACAATGGAGTATTTCTCAGATTTTTTTAAAAATGAAATTATAAGATTCAGAGGAAATGAACTAGAAAAACTCATCCTGACTGGTGTAACTCAGATACAGAAAGACACATATAGCATATATTCATGTAAAAGTAGATGCCTGCTCTTAAGTAAAAGATAATTATTCTACAATCCACAGACTCATAAGGATAAGTAATAAGAAAGATCAAGGTGAGGACTAATAGAATTCCTTGGGAATAGGAAATATAATAAATACTGCAGGTAGAATGAGGGCAGGAATGGATAAAAACAGGAGGGCCTGGTTGTGAGGAGGGTGATGAGAACATACTGGTTTAAACAACTGGAATTGGGAAGCATTTGTAGGGTTATGTGGAAACCGAGTACAGTACAATCTCCCTGAAATCTACAAGAATGACCCTAGAAAAGGCTTCTATTAATGGGTAATATGGAGACTGAAATGGGCATCTTCTGTAATCAGATATGGCTTCCAGTGATGGGAATTAGAAACTAGCCAAGCCACAAAACCATTGACCTAAAATTTTCATTAAAGGCAAAATGTTCTCAGGGAAATGGTAGCATAGAATTTGTAGGACTGTCCAGCCAATGACTGGTTCAACTCAAGGCCAAAGCCAAGAGATGAATCCAAAACATGGCACTGCTTGCGTGACCAGGAACCAGTGGCTAGATAATCCAGAGACTTAGAATAAGTCTAAATACAATTGGCAAAAATACAAAATAAAATAAAGAAGGAGGAGGAGGGGGTGGAGGAGGGGGTAGAGGAGGAGGAGGAAGAGAAAGAAGAGGAGGATGAGGAAGAGTAGGATGAGGAGCAGGAGGAGGGGAAGAAGAAGAAGAAGAAGAAGAAGAAGAAGAAGAAGAAGAAGAAGAAGAAGAAGAAGAAGAAGAAGAAGAAGAAAGAAGAAGAAATAGTAATAATAGTATTAGCAATAGTAGTAGTAGTAGTAGTAGTAGTAGTAGTAGCAGCAGCAGCAGCAGTAGTAGCAGTAGTAGTAGCAGTAGTAGTAGTAGTAGTAGTAGCAGCAGCAGCAGCAGAAGCAGTAATAGTAGTAGTAGCAGCAGCAGCAGCAGCAGCAGTAGTAGTAGCAGTAGCAGCAGCAGCAGCAGCAGCAATAGTAGTCATAGTATAGTCATTGAAATGATTTCTAGTGATGTTCTACTTTGTCTTATTGTAACTCGATATCAGTGATTGGTTGATATCCCTGGGATCCCTGCTCTTTTCTGAAGGAAACACAAGAGTGGATGTGAGCAAGGGAGGAAATAAAATAGATTTAGAGGAAAAGCTGTGATCCGTTTATAGTATATGAGAGAAGAGTAAAAGAAAGAAAATGTGCTGTATACACACATCAGAATTTCACTCAACTCCTGACTAAAAAATAAAAATAAAGATTATCATAGAGATAAGAAATGCAACTTTGTGATTCCTATCACGATTATTTTCCAGGAAAAGCCTTAATTTACTGAAAGAATTAGTCTAAGACTGTTTAATTAAGAACTAAGATCTAAGGAATTCAGATAGGAAATTTCAGACTCCTTAAAGGCTAGTATAGACATATCACATGCTTGTTTGTATATTGATTGTGGAAAGAGTCACAGATTGGTTATACTACAAGAGAAAGCAAGAAGGTATCCTACTTCGGTGAGAAGATGGAATGTAGATTTTG
This sequence comes from Rattus rattus, assembly GCF_011064425.1. Classification (NCBI taxonomy): domain Eukaryota; kingdom Metazoa; phylum Chordata; class Mammalia; order Rodentia; family Muridae; genus Rattus; species Rattus rattus. Next base: position 47,046,606 of record NC_046171.1, read on the forward strand.
AAATATGGGTCATTTTAAAGGTAAGTATGATTGTTGATTTCTTTTCTAATATGAGAAACTTAAAACTACTATTTAACTTGATAACAATAGAAAATAGATCCAAAAGTTCTGATGCCAGAGTCCAAATATTTATCCAAATATATTTGCTATCTCTGTAAAATATAAAAGCATAGGAGTCAATTTCCACTAAAAATAACCTAAAAGTTTTCTTCTAATCTGTATTACTAGTATTGTATTGATAAATAATTACATAAATCATTTGTTTATGTGGCTATGAAAGCATATTAGAACAATTCAAATTTATTTGTAGTCACCTTTTGCACTGTCTTACATGAGATATTACTTCTCATGTAATATCTTCTTCCATATTTGGCTTATTTCAAGTTAACAAATGCATGTTCTTTAGTTTTATTTTTTATTGCACATGATAGAATGCCATCCTTTTATATTGATCACATTTTTCTACTACTCATGACAGACTCCTATGCTGATATCATATCTTGACTTTTGTTAATAGTGTTGTGCTCTGTAGGTATATATCTTACATATAATCCAATAGTTAACAGAGAATATTATATTCTTCTACTTTACCTCATTCTTGCATCATTTTAACCTGTTCATGTTGCTAGATACTTTTTTCAAAATACAAAGCATGACTTCTTATTGTGAAATGCATATTATCTCTACAAGGTTTTCAAATAAAGTAATAAAGTAATAAAGGTAAAAAAATAATAAAGGCCAAGTATAGATGACAATTATCACACACTGTCACTAATAAATCTACAAACGTCCATCTATTAAGAACAGAAAGTAGAATATCATTGGTACCAGAGGCAGGGGGATTAGTGAAGAAAAATAAATAGTTATCAGAAAAGGCCACACAGGAAGAATCAGGTTACAGTAATTCAGGAAAATATTTATAACATGAACACTTCAGTAGAAAGATTATGGGTAACAAAGACATACTGTCCTATAGTTTAATAAAATAAATTTTCTATCCTAAAACAATATTAAATCTTTTAGGAGATTAAATTGTATATGCTGGATTATATATTTTATTATTTGCCTGTATAAAATATTATATAATACTATCTACAGCATTATTATATATTTGTAAAGGAATTAAAAATAAAATAACTATTCATCAGAGACTATTGATAATTTCTTCTTTTCCTTATTAAGTATTGAATCCCGGGTTTCAACATGTTAGGATATAACTAAAGTGACCTTTCTGTTTACTTTTATTTTGAAACTTGTAGTAAGCCATATTGGATTTGGGCCTGGCCGCTTTGTAACTGTATGGCCACAGTTAAAGTCATGGGATTGTTGGACAGAGGCCTCTCCCATGTATTTACAGCACAGAAAGAAAAGACCAAGTAGTAAACACCCAGTGTCTCCACTGCATGATCCCTGCTGAGCCCGGCTGCTGCATGTGGAACCAACACACCTGGACCACACCTGGGTGGTGGTCAATTTACTTCTGCCTTTTGATTCCTCAGCCTTTATCCTTGAGATTTAGGCTGGTCTTCTCGGATTTCTCCCTAATTAATTCAGGTCTCATAGTAGTCGGTCTTTTGTTACCGAAGTCATGAGCCAGGTAGTCAGGAGCTAGGGTGTCCCACTGTGCTTCCCAGATATTTTCTACCTGGAGAACTTGGGTATATAAGTGGTGGATAAAGCTACAGGACTCTCTCTCTCTCTCTCTCTCTTCCACTCTTCCTCTCTCCCTCTCTTCTGCTCTTCCTCTCTCTCTCTCTCTCTCTCTCTCTCTCTCTCTCTCTCCCTTCCTCTCCTGACTTGACACGAATAACCAGTGTGTGTGCTTCTTTCATCCTGAAGGCTTTCTCCCGATTCTCGGTACCAGGTCGGTGCTGGCGCCGACAAAACTAAGTTGCATAAGTTGGATGTAAACTGATTCCATAGTTCAGACTTCCTTCTACCTCATGATCTGCTTGCCTTAGTCTTTGAATGTTGGAATTACAAGCTTGGGCCACCATGACCTGCCTTGCAAAACATTAAAACTGTTGCTGTCTAAGCCAATCGCCTCTGCCCAGGCTATAGTGTGTTGAGTTCTGTAGGCATATATCTTACATGTGATCCAACAGTTACTAGAGAATATTATATTCTTCTATTTTATCTCATTCTTGCATTATTTTAACCTGTTCATGTTGCTAGACATTGTTTCTGTTCTTTCAAGTCACTTGGTGTTGATTCTAAACACTTAGATGTCTAGTAATATTAGAACTGAAATGACTGGGTCCTCAGGTTGTACTATGTCCAGTCATTTGAGATTTAATGTTACTACTACCTGAGGCTCCAGCTATACCACTGTAGGGCATATGCCCAAAAGATGCTCCAACATTTAACAAGGACACATGCTCTACTATGTTCAAAGCAGCCTTATTTATAATAGCCAGAAGCTGGAAAGAACCCAGACGTCCTTCAACAGAGGAATGGATACAGAAAATGTGGTACATTTACACAATAGAGTACACTCAGCTATTAAAAACAACGACTTCATAAAATTCTTAGGCAAATGGATAGAACTAGAAAATATCATCCTCAGTGAGGTAACCCAGTCACGAAAGAACACACATGGTATGCACTCACAGATAAGTGGATATTAGCCCCAAAGCGCGGAATACCCAAGAAACTATTCACAGATCATATGAATCTCAAGAAGAAGGAAGAGCAAAATGTGGATTCATCAGTCCTTCTTAGAAGGGGTAACAAAATACTAACCAGAGGAAATAAAGAGACAAAGGGTGAAACAGAGACTGAAGGAAACACCATCCAGAAACTGCCCCACTTGGGTATCCAACCTGAAAGAGCGTACCCCTAAACGGGGAGCCTCGTCTCTCGCTCCAATCGAGGGGTGGGGTGCCCCCAGGAATCACGAGTAGCCGGTCTTGATGTAACAGCAAGAGGTAGCTTTTATTAACGAGATCCCTATTAGCGGGATCCCGGGTCGATACGTATCTCACACAGGAGACAGAGGAATCGACCCCGAGCCTCCAAACTCGGGGGTTTATATAGGGGAGGTTAGGGGCATTCTCGCGGTTACACATGATTGGTCAATTCAAATGGTGCACAGTTACTTTCGGCTCGAAATTACATCAGCAAGGAGTACGTGCTCTCTAGCAGCTCGGCAGCGCAGGTAGGGTGGCTCATTTCACTCAGGGGGGTGAAGGAAGGGGAGGGGGTGGCTACAGATGGTCAATGTCCTTGGGGCTGATAAGCCTGCGTTTGGCAAGTTCTATCTCTGGCTCTCTCTCAGGCACGTCCTGCCCTGTACATCCGGACTCTGACAATGAGTAACCTTTTTAAAATTCTAGTTCTACACAACCCATATGCAGTCACCTAACCAAGTCACTATTGCTGATGCCAAGAAGTGCTTGCTGACCGAAGCCTGATATGGAGGTCTCCTGAGAGGCTCTGCCAGAGCCTTACTGATACAGATGAGGATGCTTACAGCTAAGCATCTGACTGAGCATGGGGATCCCAATGGAGATGTTAGAGAAAGGACTGAAGGAGCTGAACCTCATAGGAAGAACAACAATATCAACCAATCAAATCCCCCCCCCCACAGAGCTCACAGGGACTAAACCACCAAACAAAGAGTGCACAAGAGGGACCCATGGCTTCAGCCACATATGTAGCAAAGGATGGCATTTTCTGGCATCAATGGGAGGAGAAACCCTTGGTCCTGTGAAGGCTCATTTCCGCAATGTAGTGGAATGCCTGTGCGTTAAGGTGGGAGTATGTAGGAGTGGAAACATCTTCATAGAAGCAGGAAGAGGGAGAAGGGGAATGGAGAGGGGGGAAAGCGACTAACATTTGAAATGTAAATACCTAAAATCTCCAATAAAAAAAGAAAAAAAAACTGTAATGACTCTACAGTTAACACCTCTGGTTTTCAATTCAGTGATGATTTAGGATTTAATTTCTTTACCATCTCAATAGCCTGTAAACCAACTTTAAGGGTATTTGATATATATCTAAATAATGACAATAAGGCTGTTTAAATATGTAAATATTTTGGATATTGTAATAGATAAGAATGTATCTATTGTTTTATTTTTACATGCCAGTAATATGTTCTGAAAATTCAGAGATGAAACTATTCAATAGTATATGTTGTTGCATTTACTTGGTTATTGTCAACATGTTGGAAAATGTGGTTCAGTTTACTTTCTAAAGCAATATATATATACTGTGAGTCTAATGATATATATAAAAGCTTTTGAATCTCACCGAATAAACTTTGGCCCTTCATCCATTCATTCGTTCATTCATCTACTTATTTATTCTTTTTACAGAAGAGGGTATTAGAGAGATCCACCTTTTTTAGTGTCAGAAAATAAATGACCCAGCTCCCACCTGCAATGCAATCTATACAGGTAAGGTTCAATCAGCAAGTTGGATAAAGGAACAGAAATATTGTAAAAACCACAAGACTGGGACATCATTTTGAGAGTGTTTTCTAGACATGAAAATGATGTAACACCCATGTCATATGAACAATATTATGTAAAAAAGATCTGCTTAGTGAGGACAGCAGTCAGCATGTTAGTGTGAATGGGAAAGAAATTACAGGGCCCTAGGACTACATGAACAGTTCTAGGTTATCACGGTCTGCAGAGATCGGGAGAATCAGTTGGTTTTTCTTTTTAAATTTTTATTAGATATATTTCTTTATTTACATTTCAAATGTTATTCCCCTTCTTGGTTTCCTGTCCATAAGCCCCTAATTCCCTCCCCTCCCCCCCCCCATACGGGTATTCCCCCTATCCATCCCCCCTATTGCCCCTCCTATATTCCCCTGCACTGGGGGTCCAACCTTGGCAGGACCAAGGGCTTCCCCTTCCCCTGGTGCCTCAACAAGGATATTCTCTGCTACATATGCAGTTGAAGCCCTGGGTCACTCCATGCACAGTCTTTCGGTAGTGGTTTAGTCCCTGGAAGCTCTGGTTGGTTGGCACTGTTGTTTTTATGGGGTTGCAAGCTCCTTCACCTCTTTCAACAGTTCCTCTAATTTCCCCCAAGGTGGTCCTGTTTTCAGTTCAGTTGTTTGCTACTAGCCTTGACCTCTGTGTTAGACAGGCTCTGGATATGTCTTTCAGGAGAGATCTATATCCGGTCCCTTTCAGCATGCATTTTCTAGCTTCATCGATCTTATCTAATTTTGGTGGCTGTATATATATGGGCCACATGTGGGCCAGGCTCTGAATGGCCATTCTTTGAGTCGCTGCTCTAAACTTTGTTTCCATATCCCTTCCTATGGATACTTTTCCCCTTCTAAGAAGGAGTGGGAGCATCCGAATTTTGGTCATCCTTCTTCTTGAGCTTCCTGTGGTCTGTGGATTGCATCTTGAGTAATTCGAGCTTTTTGGCTAATATCCACATATCAATGAGTGCATACCAAGTGTGTTTTTCTGAGATCGTGCAGTGTTTTTTAATGAAACTCTGCATAAGCTATCAGATTCAAAATGGTCAGCTCTAAAGACATGTTCACGGTAGCAACAGTAAATGGACTCAGTAGTAATTTTACACACACACATATAAACAAGTACAAATATATACACAAGCACACATAGATAACATGTAAACATATGCACAAACATATTTAACAATAATAATAAGCAGGAGGTCATGAATTTAACAGTGAGTTGGAGCTGGTGAAATATGGAAGTAATTGTAGTGGGTAAGAAGTATGGAAATGATGTAAGTATAGTAGTCACTTGTAAATATCTATAATTAATTAATTAAATGTAAAGTAAATGTCCTCTTTCTGTACAGGACTGAACATCTTCCATCATAAAACTGGGATGCTTTACAGCAATAAGAACCAGAGAAAGAAGCTTTTGCTGCCATATTTTAAAGCACCCTCTGGTGACAACATAAAACCTAGAGCAACACAGTACAGTTGCAGATTGAGTTTTTTTTTTTTCTTCTGGGTCTGTTTCTGTTACCTCTGCCCACAAAGCAAAGGGAAATGAAAAAATTCTAAGTAGTCTGCATTGTGAAAACAGATTTAAAAGCATGAAGATTGAACAATCTGGCTTATGTTGTTATTTTATTTTTAAATATTTCAACTTAGCTACTATATTTCAAATAAACTAATACTTATTTGATATGAAAATAAGATCAAGAAATCATTATATTCTCCTGATTATGAGCAATGGGAATGCTTTTTCTACTGTTCTACATTTTCATTGGTTATGATTTTCACAAGGAAAAAAAGAAATGTCTCAGAAAGGAAAAGTCTGGACAGATATAATATAGTCAGTAATTTAAATTTTCAGTGATGAGTTTCAAAAACAATATTGCAGTTAGTAATGCACAATAGTCATAGAGTTTCATAAAACCATGATTTCCTTATTAATTTCTTTATTTTGCAAAATGAATGAATGGTTTTATTTTGTTTTTTAAACATCTATGTTCACAAAGACTCCCCAGGGTAATTTAGAAAGCCACACCTGTGGTGAGACTAGAACAGGAGCTCAGAAAAGATCTAAAAAGAATCACTGAACTTAAATGTAAACTTTACTTGATTTTGAGTAGATTCACATAGCCCAGCCTGACTTCAAATCTCCTATGTATCAGGGAATGGATGGTCTTCAACTTCTTTTTTTTTATTGGATATTTTATTTATATACATTTCAAGAGTTTTCCCCTTTCCTGGTTTCCCATCTGGAAACCCCCTACCCCATCCCCTCATCCCTTGCTTCTTTGAGAGTCCTCCCCTACCCACCTACCCACCCACCCACCCCCAGTTCCCCACCCTAGCATTCCCTTACACTGGGGTATCGAGCCTTCACAGGACCAAGGGTCTCTCCTCTTATTGATGTCTGACAAGGCAATCCTCTGCTACATATGCAGCTGGAGCCATAGGTCCTTCTATATGTACTCTTTGGTTGGTGGTTTAGTCCCCAGCAGCTATGGAGGAATATGGTTGGTTGATATTGTTGTTCTTCCTGTGGGCTTAAAAACCCCTTCAGCTCCTTCTGTTGTTTCTCTAACTCCTCCATTGGGGTCCTGTGTTCAGTCTAATGGTTGGCTGCAAGCATCTGCCTCTGTATTTGTCAGGCTCTGGAGACAGCTATATTAGGCTTCGTTCAGCATGCACCTCTTGGCATCTGCAATAATGTCTGGGTTTGGTGGCTGCATATGGGATAGATCCCCCAGGTGGGGCAGTCTCTGGGTGGCCTTTCCATTAGTCTCTGCTTCACTCTTTATCTCCGTATTTCCTTCTGTGTGTATTTTGTTCTCCCTTCATATCCATGTAATTGTTTTTTCAGGTAGCTTCTTGGTCACAGAGCATACAGTGCTTGATTAACTAAAATCTTGCCACACATGAAATTTTTTTCCTTTTCTTTTTCCATTGGGAAATACCACATTATTTTTAAAAGCATAAAAAACAAAAACTTCATTACTTACACTAAAAATACTACAGACAAATGTCAAACTGAATTTTAGAAAACAGATATGCTGATAGAGAATTTGTTTAAAGGACAGGTGAGATGAAAAGTGAAAATTAAAATGTTATACTCACTGATATGAGTAGAAATAACTTAATACAACAGTCATGGACATCTAAGCACAAGATAGAAGCAGGAATAGGCTGGAATGATAACAAATACTGAGACTCTCCCAATTACTCAGTCCCTGTCTAGGGTCTATCAATATTTTCTGTCTTTGACTCAAACAACTGTTACTAGGCATACTTTTCCAGCTTCTGTTGAATAACCTTATTCCAGGAAAAGTAGCTATTACCCTCAGAAATCAGTATCAACTTGAAAATAATATTTAGAAATGACACCATATGCTATCACAAGCCTGCCAGATTCCTCCTTGAGACTACCTTAAGTGTACTTTGGTATGACCACCATGATATCTACTCTTAGTGACTTTTCTATATATTAGTACCAAGTGTTGGGCACAGAGATTGTTGATATTTCCATAAAAAAAAAAGAAAAAGAATGCCTAGGTAACCAGCAATTAAAAACTAGATAGCTCAGAGACCTAAGATGAAGCAAACATAACTCACTTAAAAAATCAATGAAACATTCTAATCAGAGACTGATAGTAACACTAATAATATAGTCCACCTATGGTCACTCTGCTATGTACAACAATCAGAACAATTACCCCCCAGTGGATTGACAGACAACACAGAATCTCCAGCTATGGGGTACTAACCATTCCTAATGCTGAAATTCTTGAACAGAGTTCCCCATATTGTAGTGAACCAAAATCATTAAATTATTTGTGTTACTACTTCATGTACTGTAATTTTACTACTGTTATGAATTATAAAATAAATATTTGTGTTTTCTGATGTTTTTAGGTGATCCTGTGATAGGGTCATTTGATAATCAATGAGGTTGTGACCATAGGTATAGAACCTCTGGCCTAGGACAACACAGTTATTCATTGTTAGTATCCATACTTTTAAGCCTATAGATAAAGTTCTTGGTTTATATATTAATGCATAGGAATCTCTCTACCCCACCCAAGACTCTGTTCTTATTTTTTGTAACATGCCCATATTATTCCACATTCATTTCCATTGTCCTTTTTGTTATGCAGTAAGAAACATGAGACATATATCCTTTGTAAATTCCTTTTTAATTTAACTGTCTTTCACATCAGGATTTTCTTGACATAATTAAAGTAAGTGTACTAATTAAAAGGGTTTATCCCCACAATGTAAGAAAATTTCTACCATAGAACAGAGCAACTGGCAGATCTCAAGCTATTTTTCTTTCTCTCTCTCTCTCTCTTTCTTTCTCTCTTTCTTTCTTTCTTTCTTTCTTTCTTTCTTTCTTTCTTTCTTCACTCCATCTCTCTCCCCTTCCCCTCCCTCTCTCTCTTCCCTCCCCCCCTCTTTCTTCCTGAAGACCACCTGATTTTTTCAACTACACAACATATATTGGAAGATATATACAATTTCTTGTATTTCTTTTTCATTTTATTTGGTTCTTTTGAGACATGGTCTCTTTATGTAGCATTGACAGTCTTAGCATTCACTTTGTAGATCAGACTGTCCTAGAACTCACAGAGGTCTGGCTGCCTCTATACCCCAAATTCTGGGAATAAAGGTATGAGCCACTATACCTGGATGAGATACACAATTTATGAGTCTGAGAACACCAGCATTATTCCACAAATTACTTTTTATTAAATTATTACATGACATTTCAACAGAAGAAATATTAATGTTATCTGACATTAAAAATTTGTCACAAATTTGTCAACTATGGCAAACGTTAGACAGGAGGTGATGTACTTTCTGTGGCTCTGTTAGAAGAAAACAAAGTATCTTTTTTCCTTGCAATGAAGAATTTTCAAATTATGCACATTAGCAGGACTTGAGAAGAAACAATTTTTTATAGCAGATAACCATTGCTGACATGTCTGACACAGTGGGGTGGCGTGGGGTGGATCTCTGAAGAACTGAAGGCATGGAAAAAGAAAGAAAATTAAAAAGTAAAAGTAGATTTATACTAAATAAAGCAAGTTTCTAGGGTACAGATGGAAAGGTAGAATATTGCGTGAAATATAAAAGGATGGTTTAATATTTTGTGACAGTAAAAATATGACACAATTAAAGCTATTTTTGTTATGCATTAGTTTTACTTTGAGACAAAGATCTTCCTATGCGACTCAGACATCAAGCTCAAAATCTTCCTGCCTCACTATCCACAATGCTAAGATTGCATCCAAGTGTAACCATGACTTACTTATTAAATTTCTTTTTTTTTTTTTGCTTTTCTTTTTTCTTTTTTTCTTTTTTTTCCCGGAGCTGGGGACTGAACCCAGGGCCTTGCACTTCCTAAGCAAGCACTCTACCCCTGAGCTAAATCCCCAACCCCAAATTTCTTAATCAAAAAGAAAATAAGTAATATGTTGGACGATGTTGGAGTCAACCTTGTGAAGGAAAATGGGATAGAGAGTGAGGAGCCACAGGCTCCTGGGACTCCTTAAAGAGTCCTGATCTGCCACATAGGCCATAGATCTAAGATTGCTCCAGACGCATTGGTGAGACAGCAAAAAGAGACCAAGACCAGGCCTGCTTCTGCTTCCCTGTCTTCACAGATGTCCTAACAGTTGATGATGCTCCTTGTCCCAGTTCCTTCTGAATAATCTCATTAGACAGCGTTTTCCCTGGAGCATTGTGACAGTGTGGCAAGATATGATCAGCCAAGAGTATGCAGACTTCTGGTTGGCTCAAACACTGTATATCAGCTCATATGCTGGGCAATAAACTCAACCCTGACTCTTGTCTATGGAGTTAGATTTTCCAGGAATCATCATGCAACTCCAAATTCCCACAAATGTGGTGTGCAAATAAAGCTTTATGTGAAAATAAATAGTGTTAACAATTAATGATAATATGTAATTTTAGGCTACATATTAATTTATTTTATTACTATTTTACCTTATTAACATTTATAACATGCTTTAATTTATACTTTCAAGTATTTCTTTAATTAGAATTAAATTGAAATATTTAATTGTCAAATTATTAAATATTCATACAACATCATAAGTATGCTTTGTTCCAATCACATATTTAATCCGTTGGGTTATTGTAACCTAAATTATTTTTGTCCTTGGTATAATTTGGTAGGAGGCTTTTTACCTGATTTTAAAAATTAAGCATTTGATATATATCAAAGTTACTTGGTTAATAGCACTCAAACCATTATTAGGTATGCTCAGAGTTCTATAATAATTAATGCTAACATGCTTTATTGAGCTACTTTATGAATTATAGCAGAAGTATAGATACTATATACCCATACATTAATCATGGTGCAGATATATTCATATAGCAATGATGGTACAGATGTCACTGCACAGCAGTCACAAGACAGATGTGTAAGAACTGACTGTGGAACAATCCTCCTGTTCAGCAAGGGGTACACAGGAAATACTTAGGACTCAAAGACAAGAGAACTGTGACATCAATTCAGAATCAAGCAACATTCAATTGCAACTATCCACTCTGAATGTGAATGTGAGGGAAGCATGCCCGCTTATTGCAGAAACCACGAGTAAAATATGTTAAACTCCATCTTCTCAGTGCAAACATCAACATTTATGGATGTCAGGAAAGTTGGCAATTATCCTAGGCCGCACATTACCTGAAGGAGTCTGGAAAAAACTGTTACACAGAAAAGAAATTTTCATCATCTTGGTTGTCAACTTTTAGAGCCCACAATTATTACTCAAACCCATAATGGTCTAAGAATTGTTATAAAACAATAACACCAGTAGTGGAACCTCAGAGAAATTCTGCATCTGAGCAAGAAATATTTCAACCTCGTAGCACCATTATTTCCTAGCAGAAAACAAAGATCTTATTACTTAGCTGTACTTACAACGTGCATTAAAAGTCTTTCAACAGAAATAAAGATGGTTGGGCAACACTCAAGTATCAAAACCAGGAGTCTACAAATCTGTCCTAGCTTCCACTCTACTGAGAATAAGTACTCTCAAATGAAAAGCACAACATAATGTCTATCTATAGTTAAAATCAACACTGTACACCAAAGTGCTAACCAATATCCACAAGTCCCAAGTGACCCTTCATATATATATATATATGCACACATATATAGGAGCAAAAAACTGAATGTATGGAAAATCATGTGTCTAAATGTGGTAAAGATATTAAATAATAAGAAAGAATTCCAATGATATTCAAGAAAATACACATAGAAAGTTGCAAAGAGTTATAATAACTCATGAAGCCAACAAGGAAACTCAGCCAATTGCTGTGTGTCCATGTAAAGAAAGAAACATAAAACTGGAGGTGTTCATTAATGTCTAGAAGAAGAAAAAAGAAAAGGAAAGGAAAGGATGTCAGAATTTAGAGACCATACCTAAAATGACAAAGAAAAACTATTAGAGTCACAGCCAAGTATATTTCTGTCTGTTAGAACACTATTGACATTCATGCACTGAAAGCAAATAATATATCAAGTAGAGTTGATTAAAAAAAATCAAACTAAAAAGAAATAGAAAATCAGGCAGAAAAATCTAAAAAAAAAAAAAAAGGAAAAAGTCTCAAGTCATCAATAAAAAAAGTATTTTGTTTAGAAATCTTATAGACAAGGGAATGGAATGACGTAAAAGAAGTTCAGAGAAACATCTAACCTGACAATCAAGAATATTATAGCCAGCAAAGCTGTTTTTCAGAGAAAAATCTTTTAGTATGTGCACAAACTCAGGAAACTTTGCACCCTAGGTTGACTTTCCTGAACATGCTTAAAAAGTACAATACTCCGAAAAGAGAAAACATCGCATTCACAAGAAAACATGCAAATATAAACCCACTGTCTAAGACCAACTGCATAAGCTGAAGCTAAACTATTTAAACATGAGCAGCACAGCAAACCAAGTGCAGGACAATGAGCAAAAGTGACTAGAAACTACACATGTGGAGACATTTACCAAAGTGGCATAGGTAACTATGTATCTACAGAGATCTTAAGTGCATTTAGACTTAATTCCTAAGTCACAAATCAGACTAGATGAGTGGAAGCAGAATATGCAAAATTAGATAGATAGATAGATTAGATAGATAGATAGATAGATAGATGATAGATATAATTTATTTTCTTTCACTGTGGTACTGAGAGTTTTCTTATACATTCCAGATATAAACTCTTTATCAAAAATAGAATTTCGAGATATTCTATCCCGGTCATTAGATTTAGTGTGCCATTTAAGATCTCTAAAATCATGCTACTTAGATTTTCTTCTTTTATCTTTTTGCATTTTCCTTGTTAACTTATCATTATTTTGAGTGACTGCTTAGTTTCTGTTTCATATTTACCTGTGCACTGTCCAAAGGCTGTAGCAATAACTTTAGAAAACATATTCATGACCCATTAACTTACTTTCATCACCTTGGCAACAATATATCGACCACATTTATAGGAGTCAATGTCTAGACTTTTCTATCTTTTCCATTGTTCTATATAATAATCTTGTCAAAGTCACTTTCGTGTGGTTCATATTTCATGCTAAGAGTATGTCTAAAAATATTAAGCTTCTGTGTATATTTGTATAGATCTGCTAAAATAGTGCAAGGTATTAAACTACCCAAAATATTACACAAAAGAATGTTGAATCTGACTTATTTAACAGAAGAACTCCCCATTCCAAAAGGTCATATAATGGATATAGTATCAACTTTTGTCATTAATAAAATTGTTATAAATTGTCAAAAGTATGTGGATAATGAGGGTAGTTAATTGAAGCAAGTGATTAAAACTGAATTACCTCTTATTCTGTTTGCTTGTTTTCTTCCAAGTATACATATCAGTGTGGCTTTATTGAATTTTATCTAAAGTAACTCTATACTGTGTAACACAAAATATATAAGCAATGAACTAGTAAAATGATGAATAATAAGATATTGTTCTTTGTTTAATAAAAGCTAAACGAATGATGTAAAGAAAAAGCAGCCATGATAAAATGTATCTTTCAACAGGAATCTTTATGAAGGGATTTATTTTTTTAAAAAATACTTCATCTAGAGCTCAGTACTCTTTCAATTTTGTACATGGAAAACTAATCTGTTTATTAACCTGTTTATGTTTCTCTTTTTTGTTCCTAGATATTTGTTAGTTTAAAGTCTCCTGTTTCAATCTTCAAGATACATTGTCCTTTCAGTTTTTAATGGTCAAGGGCGGTAAAAAGAATCCAAGTACAAATCAGTGCTTATCTTAAACCTTCTGGCATCACTGTCTCTAGCTTGCTGAGTATATATCTTGATATTTAAAGGTTACATGGTATTCATACATTTGTCTGGAGTGGATGGATTCAGTTGTCATTGCTCATAGCATCGGGTTGCGGTACATGAGTCAGTATGTAGATATGGAGGAGGGATGAGTCAAATGAGAAAGAAAGATGGGTTTGACTCAATGCATTTAATGTTTGCAATCTTCGTCCACATCTTTAACAGAATGTGAGATGTTCTGAGGAGAGCTGTCTCCCAGCAACATTTTATAACATTTCAAAGTTCATGTAGGAGGAATCTCAAAGCAAATTCAATAAATGGTATTTAAATTTTTAATCTAAGAAATTACTCGAAAGAAACCTTTAGTGAAATAAAGTATTTTCGTCCTTATTTTGAGCATCATGTTGCAGTAAAAATTTCGACCTTTCAGCGTGTGAAAACTGCTTTCAAATCCGATGTTTGGGACTGTTTTAGTTTATACTGAGATCAGTTAGTGTTTGTGAGAAAATGCTGAGATTGTTATACGAAAAATTAAAATAACACATCTCTTTTTCTCTCACTACTCTTTACTTAGAAGCTTGTTCAAGGTTAACATTTAAAATAGTGATTTCCAAGCGTTGCATTAAAAAAAACATATAAGGTGGTATAATTCCCATGTGTTATAAGCTTTCTTTTGTTCCACGTATGAAACTTTTGCTAGACATTATTATAGGATATGTGTGTATGTGTGTTTGAAAGTGTTTCTGTTTATACATGTATACATATGTATTTAAAACACATTATAATAAATGTAAATATAAAACAAATATATATGCAAAGAGGTATTTAGAGTACTTCAATGTTAATAAAATTTACTTATATTTAGGAAACAAATTCTGGTGGCAAGAAAAATGATTGCCAATAGTTGCAAAGCCTCACCCAAGAGATTTATTGAAAAAGATACAAGAGGGCGACTGCCTTTGTCTACGGGAGAAGCAGCACAAAACTGAGCAGGAGTGCAGCTTATATATGCTTTCTTGGAGCGGTGGTTTCGAGGTTGCAGATTTTCTTCACTGGGATTAGTGTGATGTCAATCCTAATAAACTCTATCTTTCTGCAATTTTAAGCCAAATATCTCCTTTCTTTAGTTTGGTATTTTATCTCAACATAAAATTAACTGGAGACATTGCCACTGGTTATGGGATTGCTGCTACAGTAAACCTGATCATCTGGCCTTTAAGTTTTGATATGTAAAAAAAATTCAGAAGAATTTTACAACTGCCTGAAATACATATTGAGGTTTGTAATCATATCTTAAAGTTGCACTCCAGTGAAAGTTATATAGAAGAATTCTGAGAGAAATAGGCAGAGTAAAATTTTCATGACATTTTACATGTGAACAATTGTCCTCTCGGGAATTGTACTTTGGGCTATTATTTTTAAAAAAAAATTGACAAAAGTGGGGGTACATTTACAAATATAATGAGAATTTGTATGAAATAGAATGAAAAGCAATGATTTGTCTTTCAGAGCAGACTTCAAGAGATCATTATTGTTTATTCGGTGGAATTGTTAATATCTAATACTCTTATTCAGATCACCAATATAAATGAGTCAAAGTGTGGAAGAAAGATTTTTTTTAAAAAATGTACTAATAAACAGGAAAAAAATATATTAGGTAGCTGACGATTGTAGTTAAGTCATTTCCAGAGAGAAAAAGGTTGCTATTGTTGAAGAGATTAGCACCATTAATTAGTCATATCTTCCTCATCAGTGTAACAATAGGGCAGGTGATTTAAAGGAAACCCCTGCACCACAGCCAAGGCACCAGCTTTTGTGAGAAGAACTTAAGTGGTTGTTTTACTGGCTTTAACATCAGCTGCTGCAATTCTGTTTCAAGAGCGCCACATTTCATCTAATGATGGCAACAGAACTTTCCATTTGGTGCTCTTTAGGCCAAAGAAGTTTGCAAGACGGTGGATCTGTGGATTATTACTCTTTAATTTCAGATGATACAGTGGCCAGGCAACTTATGATGTTGTAGTACCTGAAAGAAAGCATCAAGTGACCATTATATGACAACACTGGTTACAATTTAGATATCAAGATGTTGAAAATGCTTTATCTATGATGCCCTTGTCAAGGTCTGTGGCCATGTAGTCACAGAGAGTGAAATAAAGCCACCAAGACATTTGTAACTGAAGCATTAGATACTGCACATTCATCTGGGGTTTGTCCATGATTTTGGTCCTGCTTTGTCTAGTCCTTCTTCATTATGCTTCTATTGTTGCATTTTGGGATGGGAATGTACACTCTGTGCCAAGTATGTCAGAAGAAGTCCATATGAAATTTTCTTAATTGGGTTTACAGATAAGAGATGGTCTTATGTCCCAGAAGAAATTTTTGATTTGAAGAGTATCGAGACTGTTAAAGTCTTCAGAGACTCCTGAGTTTGGACTACCTGCAGTTTGAATGATGAGTAGGTTATGAGCCTAAGCGCACATACATCGGAATGCAGTAGTTTGAAAGGGAACTGTCCTCATAGGCTTGTGAATTTGAACACGTGGATTTTAGGTGGTGGTACTTGTCAGAAAGTTATGAATTTATAATAAGTGGAGACTTGCAAAAGGAAGTTTGTTGTTAGGGATGGGTTTTCAGATTTTATAGTGTCCCCACACTTCTCGTCTCTTTGATCCTGTTTGTAGATCATATGCGATCAGCCAAATTTTGTTTCTGGCACCATGCCTTCCTATTGTCATGCCTTCCCCACTGAGGTAGAACACATATCCTGTGTGGAACTATGCCCTAAAATATATCCTTCCTTCGCTAAATTATTTGTGTTAAGGTGTATTTGAACAGTAACAGAAAAGTATTTACCAGGCATTCCTGGTCAAATATGATGATATATACATGGTGATATGAATATATATATATGTATATATATATATATATATGTCAAGTAAAGGCTTGAAATAAGTTTAAGCTAAGCTGTGTAGGTCATTTATTATAAATAATATCCACCAATAAAATTTGTAAGACTATGGCAGATTTTGAATAAATTTGGGATGTGATGGTATTAAGTATATTACCCAAAGGTTTCTCCTTTGGAAAACTGACTAGCTTATGATGACAGTTTTGAGATTTAAGTTTTTCATGAACTTTTCCTGAAATAGACCATAAAACCTCCACACATAAGCTACCTTCTTCTACCTGGAGGAAAAGAAGAATCCTTAACTATAAAGATGAAGAGACATGGAAAAATGTGTGAACAAACAGATCCTCGAGACTTTCTTTCATTATTTCACTATTAGGTGATATTCATCTTTTCTTTATTGCATTTGTGACAACTACAAATGACTTCTTCATTGAGTTTATTTTAAATAAAATCCAAAAACAAACAAAAACAAAATGAACTCATATGAAGCCTCAGGTCTCCTTTGTTCTCTATATTTGCTGCCACAGTACATATTAACAGTTTTGCATTTTCTTGATAATTCGTATTTTTTACATATTTGTCAGTAATGCATCTATAATAGGTAAGTGGAAATAAGTTTTTTCACCTTGTACAAAGCCAATGGAATTAACCTGAGGAACTGTGTTCCATAATAACATGTAAGCACTTGCATGGAGGATAGTACATGTGGTTGGTGTTTTAAAGCAGGGCATTCTGATGACTGTGCGTGAGTTGATGAGAGAAAATGGAAGCAGTGCTTTCACTTTGAGTATAGTGTTATAATTTCATGTGATTTAATAATTAAAAGTATGAGATGTCAGAGGCTCTTTCTTAATTTAAAAAAAAAAATAGAGTGGGTAAGCATCACTTTGAAAGCCTCCCAGGTTCATTTCCCATAATTACTAACAGAAAAGCATTAGTGGGAAATTGACAGTGTGTGTGAGGTATCTTGCATTTGGAAGAGACTCTGAAAATCTCAACAATATGTGTTCTACAATCCTCTTTACTCATAGGTGAATAAAACTATGCATATAATCATATATAAATTGGTTTGCACTGTTCAATCCGGACAGACGACAACATGATAGTTTTACATTTTTGAGCATAGCACTGGACAATGTAAATTATTAATAAGCCTTATTATCTTTATTGAACATGAGGTTCCTCCAAATTTACAGATTTTCTCAATATAAGTTTAGACTGCACTAGTTGAACTGCAGGAAAGTGAAATAGATTGAAGGAATAATGTAGTGAGAAGAAGGATGGTTGGGGTTGGGGATTTAGCTCAGTGGTAGAGCACTTGCCTAGCAAGCGCAAGGCCCTAGGTTCCGGTCCCCAGCTCCGAAAAAAAAAAAAAAAAAAAAAAAAAAAAAAAAAGAAGGATGGTTTAGCAAGTATCCAGATAATTGATTTAGATAACTTGAAGAGTAGTAGTCAAACTGAACAAAAGTTTAATGAGTGGCAGAATATTTAAATAATCTCAAAGTTAGACCCTTTGAATTACTTCTAGTTTTGTAAGGAAGAGCTAGTTATTTTACAGTGACTTGACCAAGTGGTTAAAAATCTTAGGTAAATAATCAAAGGTAATCCTTCTTGTAATGAGACAAACTGACAGCATGTGCCACCTGATATAATGGGCAGCAGGGGATAGAAGCGCTTATGGAATATTGCTGTCAGAAATACCCAATTTGAAAAAAATCATTAGCAAGCAAAAGACAAACCGAATTGAAGAACATTGCAGAACATAAGAGGTCTAATTTTGAAAAAAAAATTGTTAAGGTCCTGATGGTCAAAGAAAGAAAATATAATAATAATTTTTACAGGTTAAGAGACTAGGGAAACATTGCAAATGAATTTAATCTCTGACATGATTTCTGTCTTATACTTAGAAAATATAGTTATCTAATTAGTTCATTAATAGAGAAACTCATGGAATAAGTGTTTTAACAAAGAAATACTCTGAAAAATTTCTAGAAATTTTGAAATGTATGGTGCTTACACATGCTTGGGAAATACATACAAACATTTTGGAGCAAAGACTTCATATATTTACATACATTTCATGACATATTCATGTTCACCCACAGAAATAAATTCAAGCACAATACATTTTTGCTTTTATCAAGATGTTTTTGATGCTGACACACTAACAATTTTGAAAATGTCTAGTTTGATAAATAAGTAATGTTTTAATTATTTCCTTTTAATCTCACTAGATAAAAACAATGTGATCTGTAATCTATAAAATTAGTGATTGATAATTGGAGTAGTAGTGATTGTTTTACTATTTGTTAGTAGTTCTTAAAGATTGGAAATGTAAAGAATGAATATGAACTAAACATAAGAATAGAACAGAAATGAAACCACTCCATCTGTGCTCAATCAACTGCAAGCATTTGTTGCTGAGATAATACGCAGAATTTTGGTTAATTTCAGTATTTTTAAAATGCAACAATAGGCACATATATTTTATAAATCACTTATTGATGAACATCCAAATTATTATGAATGTGAGCTATTTAAGTGATTAGAATATGGAAAAATAGTTTACAGACTTTAAATTAATTGTACTAGATCTCCCAGATTTCAGTAGCATCATGGTCAAGCCAGCCATCTGTCATTCTCCAGTATCATTAACATGTCTTTCTATTTTTGCTGTGGGTTTTCTATACATAATAACGTGGTGAAACCCAGACAGTGAACATGCCCAGCATCTTCTATGCTTTTTAGTATTTTCATAGACCATTCAGGATCCATTCTTTTATACTTCATTTTTGAGATTATAATATCATAACATCTTTTATCCCTTCTCTTTGTTCCCTCCCAACCCTCCCACCTAGCGCTCTGTCATCCTTTTCAAATGCACTGCTTCTTTTTTTTCTTTTTTCTTTCTTTTTTCTTTTTTTCGGAGCTGGGGACCGAACCCAGGGCCTTGCGCTCGCTAGGCAAGCGCTCTTCCACTGAGCTAAATCCCCAACCCCGCACTGCTTCTTTTTTATAGACTGCTTCTACAGGCCGTTTACACTTTACATAGAGAGCCATTCTTTTAACAATCTTAATTGCCATTTTTCTTTATCTATCTGTATAACTGCTGTGATTAATTAAACTTTAAATTACCAAAATGTAAAAAAAGAAATGGGGATGAGTAGAAGATGTGGCTTTCTTTAGCCTTTCCAGAAGTCCTCTTCTCTGTGCATACGCTCATAGTTGGGAGGTCTATGTGTCCTGATAATAATTGTATTCAATGGGAAAAAATGAAATCTGTATAATGCTTCATGTGGTACATAAATTCAGGTTCTCTCATCATTTTTCACTATGATATTGCTCTGGCAACTTCTTTTCCCCAAGCCCATTTAAGAAAGAAGTTGAGTTCCTTTAGTATACAGAGTAGCAGCCTGACATTTGCTTGTGGTCCATACTTCATACCATCTATGTGAAGAATAGAGAAGTCTGTCCTTTCTGTTTCACATAATGGAATGAACACTCATCTCAGAAGACACGTTCATATTCAAGTTCTCACCTGAGACTTTCCCCCATTGAATATTTAATAATCTGACTGTGATATAACAGCTGATCATACTTTCTAAACGAAGTATTGTTAAACTTAAAAATGTTTTCTATTTACTTAACATTATTTAAGGCATATTTTCTTTGATGTAAGCAGAAGAGTACACGGGGGATATCAACATATTTTGCTTTGCTTCTTACTTAACAAAATAAATATTGTATTGTTTTCTGTTTCACCTTTGGGGAGGAGTACTTTCCCACTTCTCATCATAACATCTGAGAGGCACGGTTTTCTTCTCACATTTTTCCCCTACACTTTTATCCTCTTTTCCTGTCCATATATTTTTAAGTACACAAGTCATATACAAAGTCCAAATAAAATGGGACCCCATTCACTTACTGCTCTGTCATAATTTATATTTCGGGATGGCTTCCTGACTTAACACCATTTAAAGAATTTCACATAGAAAGCTCCAACTTAAAATGCTTTCATTAAAAAAAAATTGGCTCTATAATCATGTAAAACCATGCAATCTCAGTAGATCAGTACTTAAGATTTTAAGTTTGATAACAATAATAGGATAGCAAAGTTTAATATAGTATTGTTTGCAATGCTAGGCTGTGTCAGCACTTTATGTTGCTTTCCAGTTGAAGTATGCAAGTAAGGAAATAAACCCAGTATAAATGAACAAGCGTCTGTAGTTCTAACAAATATCAAAAAGCCAGAATCACACACACTCGTGATCCTAGCAACTGGAAGGCTAAGACTCTGGAATTGTCATGATTCTGAGGATAGCCCGAGTTAGAAGAGCAATGGTAAGGACTAGTTGGACTAAGTAGTAAAACCTGTCTCAAAAGAAAATTAGAGCTTTTAATTTGGATTGTGTAATAGCGACAGTATCAAAAGATAAGAATTTCTTATTTGAACTTCTATTAGCATATCTGAACTGAGAAGAAATGAATTACAAGAAATTATAAAATTCCTATGATTATTTAAATTCATTTCAGAAGAACATATTTAATCACGAAAAATGGAATTCTTGCATATTTACATGTTAATCCTCATTTTATAATTAGGCTTACATGAATTTAAATTTGTAATTTCTCTGTTTTCAGTAGTTTACCTTCTACTTCCCTACACAAATTGGATAAGTAATGTGTTCTAATATTAATGAGATTGAGTTTTCAGAAGATGCTCATATTTTACAATCCAGAGACTTTTGAATACATAATATTATATGCCTGAAGGGACTTCATAGGTGTTATTATGGTGAAAGATCCTATAATATGAAGATTAGCTATTTGTCTGGAACCAAGTCATACAACACTTTAATGTAGTTAGACAGAAAAAGGAAGACAGTGATTTCATGTGCTGCTGAGTGCCAAGTCAGAAAGAGTCTCAGAAGGAACCCAGAAAGAAATTATTGGCACTTAATGGAAGTAGGAGGGGTGTACAGCTGATGGATAGACCTGGAGCAGGGATCTCAGCCCTGAGAATTATAAGCAGCTAAATTCTACTGAAAAGCAGGATGGTATGGGGATTTTTTTCTTTCATTTTCATAACTTGACCATAGAGCCACAACATCTATGCAAGACTTCTGACTTGCAGAATAGCATGAGTAAAGTTTCAAACTTGTTTTTTTTTTATAACGTGATAGAGTAACAATAGAAAACAAATATAGTTACACAAAGAAACCTGGAGGGAAGCAAAGGCCTAAAGCAATTCAGAAGATAGAAACAGAACAACTTCAAAAAACATCAACATGAATGACTAAACTAGACCTGAACAGTTATGGCATGAATGGACATGCTGACATGATACTGGAACAGTTAAGGGGCCTCTACTATAGGAAAAGAACCTCAGGCAACTTGTTATTGGGAAGAGAGCGAGAAACAGATATTCGAAAATTGGTATCTAATACCCAGTGGTCCATCCTAATATCATGTAAATACAGGTAATGTCATATTAATGGACTGAACAGGTTCAATTTATATATTTAGGGAAACACACACACACACACACACACACACACACACACCCATACACACCCCCACCCACATCACAGTTGTTGCAAAGGGAGAGTTTGAGGAAAGAAATCAAAAGAATAGAAATGATATAAATCTATTCTAATTTTAAAAATAAATCTTTTCTTCATTTTTATTAATTATTTTCTTTACATTCCAGCCTTTGACCCTCTCAGAGTCTCCCCCACAGTTCCTCACCCCATTCCCCCTCCCCCTCTCTTCACAGTTGAGAATTTTGGCTAAGGTCACCCCCATTGAATGGTGAGAATCATTCACCTCCCAGGTTTCTGGGACTTTCTTGAGGGTCCTTACCTCACACCCCCAGAAACTGCATATTTCCATCCATTCTCTTGGTCCTCTGGGTTTCTCTTTTGTCAACCCCCACCCCCACACCTGATCCTATTCTTCATTTTTCCTCCCTTATCCCTCTATCCCTTTGCCTCCAGGAAATATACTAATAGTAACTAGCCTCACACCTGTGCTGGCTGTTACCTTATTGGTGGAAAATCAAGTAGAGTTAGGATCTCTTTGGGGTCCTGACCTATTACACCTCCGAGGGACTCAACTAATGTGTTTTGACATGTGTACTGCTATTGATTGCTAAAACTTTTTTCTCAAAATTTCTTTTCAGTACCCACAATTGTTAGTGGTTGCCATACCTGATTTATTATTACTAGGAAAAAAACACCAGATAACTACTTCCATATAGACAAGACACATGGAGAATGATAAAATTGATAATCTTAGAAAAGTTATCTGGTAAATCCTGGAAATAAACATACCAAGGATGTAGGCCATCCTTCAGAGTCTGCTAGGTAACGAGTAAATATTTTGTAGGTGCTGCTTATTGTCAAAGATCCTTTTCAAGCATGAGATATTTCCCATAAAAATAATTAAATATAAATAGATAGCCATGAAAAGCCAGTTATAACATACAAATTAGGAATGATTCAAATGATGAATGTGTGATTAGTGAAATCATCCTTTATATGAGGACATTTATCCAAGATCAGAGGCATTTATGAGGAATGTGATTGCTCAATCAACAGAAATTACAGATTTATCTTTCTACAAACCACCATGCAGAAACCATGCAGGACTTAAAATTCATTGGAAATCTATTTAAATGATCGTATTATATCGCTCTGGTATATATCTTGATTTAATACATGAATCTAATTCATTATTCATTTACATTAAGATTTATCACTATGCTTAATATATACTGATATTTTTAAATTAAAATGCTAATGCTTATGTTGGCAATGTTTATGAAACCTGAAATCTCACAATGTGTTATATCATTCTATTCTAGACTCTGCTTGCTATTAATCATCACAGTGCAGCTTGGTCTTCACGTGTTTCCCCAAAAGCTGAAGTGGAGCTATCACTTAATCTTTTACCTGTTTGTGGAATACATTCCCCTAACTCAGCTGTCTTGTCTGGCCTCAGCATGGAGAAGGGCCTAGCTCCGCAGAGACTTGAATGTGCTGAGAGGGGGATACCCAGAAGGTGCCTCCACGTTCTCAGAGGAGAAGGGGAATGGGGAGTGAGTGAGGAACTCTAGGAAGGGTTATCTGGATGGAGGACAGTGATTAGGATGTAAAATGAAGAAAAAAATAAAATGTAAAGAAACAACATATGTTGGAAGCAACATGTAGGCAATGAATAGCATTATCTAATTTTTGTTTGTTTGAGTTCTGAGTCAGTAGGTCCAGGGAACAAAATTTCTCTATTATATTATGAAAATTAAGAGAAGAAAGTTTCCTTACTTTCCTATGTCATATTTTTTTTTTGTTTTTTGTATTTTTGTATAGGTCAGTAGAGAGTTGTTTTGTCCAGGATGCTGAGATTAGAGTTTTTATATTAGAAGTAATAAGTCTCTTATTATTAGATTAGACAACTATTAGAACAGGAGAGACCAGTACTCTTCAGTAAAAAAGTGTCAAACTTGGTCTTTCTTCTCTTATCCAGGACTACCATTTATGCATAAACGTAAATATTGGAGTAAGGAATATTTTTCATCAGTGTACATTTTCAAACCAGTACTTTTAATTTAATAAAAGCAAGCAAGGAATGTCTTACCAAAGAGAAGAAACCAATATCACAGATATTCAACTAATATCTGTCAATGCAGGGAATTTAGTAAGCATTTTCCTTACTCTTAAAAACCAGTATGAACTTACTCTTCCTTTAGGAAAAGAAAGCCACACACACCCTTGGCCCTTCCCTTCCAGGTTTCTTAGAACCTTACAAGGACAAATGGTTCGGTTCTGTCAGCATACTGTGTCTGTCGAGAAAGGATGCCCGTGGGAATAGTGCTGGACACTTAAAATATGTTTTATGATCATGTGTGAATTGGCCAGATGATTATAATAAGAGTGTGGAATTTTCAGATTAGCATTTTATTTTGTTTTTAAGAACGTAAAATATTAGAGTATTTAAAAACTTTCTAAGAAAAAGCTCCTCCCCCCCCAAAAAACCACATTGAAAGAGTAAAACTTCTTTTAGAATGTTAAGAAAAACACTCAACATTAACTATTAATTTTCTGACATATGTGCAGCCTGTTCTATTCTCCCAAGTGAGAGTGGTTGCCTGTATTTGACTGACATGAATTTGGCCCAATTAAACCCCCTGAAAACTTGTAAAATCAAGGACTTACCTCCTGAATGTCAAATACCGAACTAAAACCATGTGTCTTGAAGTTGTCAAATGCTTCAATATTTAGAATCTTCTTCCAATAGCACCCACAGACTGCAACATTTTGAGAATATAGAACACAATGATTTCCATATCACTCTCCTCCATTGTGAATGCATTATTTTGAAAGTGACTTAATTATAGTCAAATTAATTGATGCATTCGATATATTCAGAATATTGCTTGACAGACTAAGGAGAGCATATGATTGTTAGTAAAAAGAAATTCATTTTAAACCTAGTGTCATTCTAGCATAAAAAGAGTTAATAAGTTTTAATGACACGGATTTATCGAAAATAATTTTAAAATATAATTTTCCTAACATGGCTTCTATTCACACCCATAAAACCTTTTCCATAAAAGCGGAGTTTCCACTTAGAATAATATATGAACATGGTGTTTGACATTTTCTGTTTTGCATTTTCCACTGCTATATAAAGTCACTCTGTTATAGTTTACCGACTTTCAGGCACAATTTTCTTATGAATAATTTTTGAACTATATAAAATGGTAAGTATTATGAATCTGCCTGCTTTTGAAGGTTTATACAAGTGTGTTAATATAGTTTTTTTTTTCTTTGCAGGGCTAATAGGGATTTCTCTAACACACCAATTGCTGGAAATTCCTTCTTACCATAATAGAATATTTAGAAGCAAAATGTTTTCTTGGGTAGTCAAAGTTCCTGTTTACAATGTACCACTCAATTAGAACATGCAACTTTGATTTTATTGTAAGTAATAGATATCTTGTCATATTAGTCTACATTTTTGTTTTTGTTTTTCTAAATGTACTCCAAAATATGAGTAAGAAAATCCAAACACATAGCTTAGTACGGGGCACTTCTGAACAGCATAAACGCCTTAAATGTTATTTTTTGGCTTTGAAATGAGCAATAAAACAATAGTTTGAAGATAAAGCATTTCTGCCTGATTCAAAGGCATGAAATTCTTAGCTCATGTAAAAAAGTTAAAATATTGGGATATGCAAAGAATAAAGAAATTATAAGAAACCCGAATTAAAGAGTTAAAATTTCAAAAATGAATAATTTAGATAAGTCAGATTTTAGTGCTTTCATAAACATTATGCACTCAAAAGACTAATATAACATAATTTATTTGTTTCCATTCCTCTTGGCTTAGAACATGTATGTAAGCATTTTTCTACAGTTTTAGAATGTTCCCTCTAAACCGCTTTGCATCTCCGTAAGTAAATCACTCCATGGTGATCATCATTTATCCAAGTGAAATTGTATGAAATTCCTTAACATATCTATATTTTTAAAAACCTAATTATTAATCCTCAATAACAAAAACATATCAGGATTCTTCCAAACCAAAAGTTAAAACGGCATGACAAATCCAAATCAGTCTTTCAAATTTGTTCGATGACTCAGTTATGGTAATAAATTTTGGTGTCGTATACTTATGTTTTGGGTTGCTTATTTTATTTCTGTTGTTTCAATGTAGCAACAAGCTGTTTATAAATATTAACAATTGTTAAATTAATTAAAAGTAAATAAACTAAACTTTTTTGATTACTATTAATAGTGTACTGGTTTATGGATGCACCAAATCACACCACTTCCTCAGGCCAATGCCATGTCCTTGAACCGATGGACCAGTTCTTTTCCAATCTAACAATTGTACTTGGGCTCCACAGTGTCTGTCCAGTGTGCTCTAGTGACTACCTGTGTTGTAAAACCTTCCTTCAACTCTCAGATGCATCCTTGAGTCTTTCTTTCGTTCTTTCTTTTTTTTTTTTTTTTGGTCCTACATTTTGAGGGAGAAGCCTGTTGGATAACATAGGTAAGAGCAGGCCACGGGTACTCAGGCTCCAATTGTGGCAGTGGTAGTAGATCCGGAACCATTTAGACGCATTCACCAAATATCTGTCCCAGATGGACAGGATGTGTTATTTTCCTCTATCTGTTTTATAACAATTCCTACCAACAAGGAAGCACAGAGACACTCATGAGCCATGGGGCAAAATAAAAAATTGTCACATATCTGAGAGGACAAAAACTTAGAAGATTCTTAAAGGTCCCTCACCAGCAATTTAAAAACTAAACAACCACTGGTGAGTTGCATGGAGATCCTGACCAGGTGATCTGCAGAGAAAAGGAATTTTCTTGGATTGCCAGCTGTCTTCATGCTGGGCTGGGATCTCCGGTTGCAGGATTTGTTTGTTTTTTAATGAAACTGCATTTAAGCCATTCAGGCTCATTGCAACTAACTCTTCCCACATAATTCTATTCGAAACTCAAAAGAATACAATTGGTTCGACAAGTTAGACTTTGATGCAATTGCTGTTTAAACTGTTATGGGTTCCCTTTATGGGGTGAATTAATGTGTGTGTGTTCATTTACTGAAGAAAAATCTATCACACTACACTAATAAACTATGCTCAACGTATTTTCATTCAGAGGTTTTCCCTTCTTTAATTTGTTCCTCGAAGATGCCCATATCTACTTGACATCAACCCTCATGAAAAAAGAGTAACAGAGCAATTAGATTTAATTCATTGCACTTCAAGTATTCTGTTTTGAAAACTTTACAAGAATTGATGTTTGTGTCAATAGGTTTCTACAGGCCTTATAGAACTACATAAAGCCTGTACCGATATAGGTCCATCTGTTTAATTACTGAAGTAAGTCTCCAAGTATTGCAGAAGTATGAGCTCTCAAATCTGGGACGGTTTGTCTTCTACTAGTACACCACTGGCTTTTAGCTGATCAAGTCAGCTCAAGTAGGGCCTACTGGCACTATTTACCCACAATGATGAAAGCTTTCACTACTTTTGTGTCTAAACTTGCTAATCTCAAATTAGGGAAAAGAAACCCTAAACCATCCACTTACTATATTTAAAATGTTTAATCCCACAATAGTATGTGGAATTGAAATTTTTAGAGCCCCATTCTACTGTTTTGCAGGAAGTTCTCTTTCTGTGTCTTTCTGTGAATTCTGTATGGTATGTTTCTTTAAACTTTATAAAAGTAGTTCCAATCAGATAATTCTGCTGCTGTGTCTATTGCTTCTAGCCCTTACACCTAAGATATTCCTATCTTTCCGTTCTTAATCTACAAGAGAAAATTGATCCAATACAGGCTTCTAGGTGATAACAATAACCTGGATTGTTATTATTATTTTTTTTTGGTTCTTTTTTTCGGAGCTGGGTACGGAACCCAGGGCCTTGCGCTTCCTAGGCAAGCGCTCTACCACTGAGCTAAATCCCTAACCCCGGGTTGTTATTTTTTTAGTGTAATTCCCTTGTATATAATCATGTTAGTTGAATCTGTAAATTCCATGTTGCGTTTTTGTAAAAGGGTTCAAGTGCTGAACCCCGTGTCTCTAAACTGGTAGAGGAAATGCGTTTGGACATAGGTGGCGAACACCACCATAAACAATAGAATAACACATAACAAAATTTGACTGCGGGGTCCAATAAACTGAGTAGCTTGTACACAGTGAAGAAAATAATCATGAAGTAGAAACACAATGAATGCCAAAGATCTTTCGTTTAGCAATCTGAAAAGAATCAGTGGAATAAAAATGGGCTCCAAAACCTTAAGAAGCAATTGAAAACGCAGCAGCAAACTGGGCAGTACACTGCAGTGGTGCTGTTTCTCCCCTTCATACTCGGGCGTCAGATAGGAATCAGACAACGATATTATAGGAACGAAAGAGGTTATTACATTTGGAATTATAAATGTAGATGCACATACATACATGCAATAGCCATTACTTGAAAAGGTGAACATGAATTTAAAGGGGATCCAAACAGTTCGTATGGAATGGATAAAAGGGAAGAAAATGAAGGGCAGAAATGTGGTAATTAAATAATAATCTCAAAATTCCCAAAAGGAGACAAGCATCTCTATGAAACACAGTTGGGTTTTACCATCCTTCTCCATCAGGGTTTTGTAAACAAACCAAAAAGATAGATTTTTTTTTATTCCAGAAAGAATCATGTATCAAAACAACTAAAATTAACAAATGTTGATGAGTCTTAGAGGAAAAGTCAGGGCCAAGGAGACTTAAATTGCTTCAGACACCATGCAGGCTTTATGGACGGCAATCAAAGCTCATTGATAACTAAAACTAGAGTTACCACGAGTCAGAGCAATCCCTAAACTAGGTCTATGCAAAATAAATAAAACTGACATGGCTAAGGGATGTTTTTTACTCTGAAGTTTACAGAGGCTAAGAAATGAAAACAAGCAATGGATCCTTCAGAGAAGATAAAGAGGATTGGTACAGGTACACAAGCTAACACTAACCAGCCAGAAGAAAGAGGAAATCTTTGGCTTGCTACAAAGTAAGTGCTTTTCCAAACTAGATGAACAACAGGCTCATCCACTTCTCCCTCACTGACTTTTAAGTTTACACATGGGATTTGTAGAAAGTTTACTCAGAGTAGTTGTCTCTCACAGTGCTAATTTTTCACAAGTCCTTCCAAGACCTCCATTGATTAAGAACTTCCTCAGTTTTTCTAGAGAGTGTTTGAAGTTTTTAGAATATACTTCTTGTGGCTAATTTTTGAATACATCTCTAGGCATTAGATTTTTAATTTACATTTAATGACTTATTTTATTATAGTTTCTATTAATATTTCATAATAAAATTAAATTTATTTTTGCATTTACTTTGTAGCATGCTCTACAAAACGAGTTCTGATAAACCCAAAGCTACATAGAGAAACACCATCACCAAAACACAAACAAACAAAATAACAACAACACAAATAGAAAAAATCTATTAAAGGAAGCATATTCTTTGAATAAATAGGAGAATAATTCTTTTTATCCAAATATGCCTGGATTTCTATTTCTGCTTCTATCAGACTCTCCTGTATTTACTTATTCTAAGGTTGATTCCGATCCCATTTTTGTAATGTTTTTGTTTTGACATCTATTTTCCACTAAAATTTATGCACATTTTATTAATAGCCATATTTCTTTTTTAAAAAAATATTTACTTTATTATATGTAAATGTACTATAGCTGTCTTCAGGCACACCAGAAGACGGCATCAGATCTCCTTACAGATGGTTGTGAGCCACCATGTGGTTGCTGGGATTTGAACTCAGGACCTCTGGAAGAGCAATCAGTGGTCTTAACCTCTGAGCCATCTCTCCAGCCTGTCATATTTCTTTTAATTTGCACTTTAATACTTCCACTTACATCTTTTCCAACTGTGACTGTTGACAAGTTTGAGACTATGCTTTGCATCCATCTTTTTTATTATAGATACATTTTTAATCGAAATACTCTGGTCTTGGTTTTCCTTCCTCCACCTCTTCCCAGATCTCCGCCTTTGAGAGAAGAAGCTGGGTGTTCACGGCTGAGCTTTGTTATGACTCACACACTCTAAAACTGTGATTTTCCTCATTTGTTCTCTGTCCTACTGGAAATAAACTGCAGTAATGTTGATGGTCCTTGCATCAACTACAGAGAATTTGAAAGGCTTTTCCCTCACAGGATTAGAACCCTAAGGTTCATTTGTGAGAAATTGGCTTCTATATATAAATCAAAATGAATAAAATTCCCTTTTAAATGATAAAAGTGAGATAGTCTCAACATTTAGATTGATTAAAAGCAAAGAGTGTGCTGGAAACCAATGTTAAGGCAGTGCATCCTTTACATACGTAGTTATGATGAATACCCATCTAGACTTGATGAAATGTCATTTTGATGAATTTTTATGCTAGGTAATAAATGTCACCATAAGATTATAATTTAATTAGAAACCACATGTACCACTTGGATTTAGTTTGAGATTAGGTGGGAAATACAGATCCTACTGTTTTCAACTAGAGACATAATTGTGTTTAAATGTCTTGCAATATAACAAAAATAATGTAAGAAAAAGTAACATTTGGCATTTAGTTTTTGAAACTTATGTACTAATTTCTTAATCAGTCGCATGCTTGCCTTGAATATAAACTTTATTTTGATTGACTTGAACTTTACGCCCTTTTAGAAGCTTACTTCCGCAGAAGGTGGGAATAAATGTAGAGTACCACAATCACAAAACACTCGGGGCATAAGAGACCTTGGAATATGCAATCCTAAATGAGGTACCTTCATACCTCTGAGATACCACTCAGACTCCAACCTGCAGAAGAAGATGTTCAAAGAAGTGTAAGAGACCGGTGGGAAGAAAGACATCAGAACATGACATTCTAAATCTGCATGAGCAAAGCTCATATAAAAGTTCCTAAATGAGAAAATAGATGGGTAAGGGGTCCCTGATTCCTATGCTGTCTCTTGAGTTCTTTTCCTGTCTAATTTTAATAGTTTTTATTCTATCCATTTATTCTGTTATTTTTTAAATGAATGAATGAATGAATGAATGAATGCATGAATGAGACATGAACCAATGAAAGAAAACCTAATCACTAAAGTAAAATTAACAACTTAATGGATATTTATGCTTAATGGGAGAGGAAAGATCAGTTTTCTGCAGTGGAGTGAAATAGCGGATATCAAATCAAGCATAGATCTCATGGAATATTATATATTGGAGTAGCTGACCAATGTATAATGGACTAAACAGGCTTTGTTGTTATTGTTCTAGGTTTTTGTTTGTTTGTTTGTTTTTGCTTGTGATTTTATTAGGTTGCAGTTTGGCATCGTTTATTTTGTTTTTGTTAATTTCTGTTTGAATGTTGTTTGTTTTCTCTGTTGAGGAGTTGTACTTTTTGTTTTGTTTTGTTTTTAGAAAACAATTATAATTAGGTGTGTAGGAAGGAGAAATATCTCCATTTAGAAAACTGGATGTGACTAAACAGGTCATAGGTCTTAGGGGAAAACATACTTCTATCATTTTCCTAAATAGGCACAACATGAAATTGATTCCTGGTGATTTATAATTATATCTTCAGTGTAGTGCATGTCTCAAATCTTATCGGAAGAGCATCTTTCTTCAATAGATGATGATTAATTTAGAGACAAATAATTCACCATTATGGGGAGAATAAATGACTTCAAAAGTTTTAGCCTATCTGAGACATCTAAATCACACAGACACACAGACAGACAGACAGACAGACAGACACACACACACACACACACACACACACACTCACAAACTCATACACCTTCCCAAGTTCCCAAGACTCAGTGATTAAGTGATTATTGCAAAAGAATGAATAGAAAGATTTTAAGAAGCATAAATGGTGGATAATCACAAGGAAATTATATATTCATCCAGCCTTAGGGTAGAGTATATTATTTTATATACATTTATTGATATATATATGTGTGTGTGTGTGTGTGTGTGTGTGTATGTGTGTGTGTGTTTGTGCTGTGTGTGTGTGAAAGAAGAATATTGATGTTTAGAATGCTCCAGTAATTTTTGAATTACTGAGTCATCTACATAGTATGCATTAAGATATTCAAATTTCTGTGAATATGTCTGCTACTTAATGTACTAAAAAGAACAAATTTTTGTGAAATGTCAGTCATTTACTATTTATAAGTATTCATTTACTATTTATTAAGAACACAGTAGTGGGTTTGGGTGTGGCTGTGTTCTATTCTTTCCAAGGATTTTAAGTACATACATTTACAGAATACCTGTAACCCAGGTTATGAAGATGTTCTAAAGTCTTGAAGCATCTTTCTTCTCCCCTCTCCTACACTGGCCTTGACAGAGCAGACAGAGAAAAAAATGTACCTTGCCATGGTTTATTTTTGTCCTAAAGCTGTCACACAGTCAGGTGCGTACATCTGTCACTAAGTGGAATCCTGTAGGCATGCAGCAGAATGACACATGGAGATATTTACATATCCCCAGACCACACTACTATTACCAGCAAACTGACAAATAGCAGAGATGACAGACACAGTCAAAGATTAAGTAGGCCACTTGTCTGTTTCAGGCAGGCATGTCTTATGTGACCCGGTAAAGCATTTTGTTTGGGATTCATGTCTGTATTATGTCCATGAGTTATGGCACAAAGTAAGCTATTAAACATTTTTAAACACACTAACATATAAAATTGAGTTCATTATTTTAAACAATATAAATATCTTATTAATATTATGTCTCAAATTAAGTTCCTAAAATGTTTGAATAAAATCACCACTACACTATTTGTTTTATTTCTAAATGTTATAGCATTATTATATACTTCTAATTTCTACAATTGTATCTGATATAACTTTTTATCTTAATTTTTTCTTAAAATTTGCATATGTATGTGTCTGCGGATCTTTTAGCTGTAGCCAAGCTACTAGTTATGTTTATTGTTTATGCTTTTTCTCCTGGATATTGTACTGTTTCTGCTTCGAGAATATGTAGAACATAAAAAAAAAAAACAACAGAATGTTGTTTAATGATTACAATATAATATATCCATCCACCAAAACTAGATAAGATTGATGAAGCTAAAAAGTGTATGCTGAAAGGGACTGGATATAGATCTCTCCTGAGAGACACATCCAGAGCATGTCCAATACAGAGGTCAATGCTAGCAGCAAGCCACTGAACTGAGAACAGGACCCCCTTAGGGGAATTAGAGGAAGTATTGAAAGAGCTGAAGGGGCTTGCAACCCCAGAAGAACAGCAATGTCAACCAACCAGAGCTTCCAGGGACGAAACCACTACCCAAAGACTATACATGAACTGACCCAGGGCTCCAAATGCATATGTAGCAGAGAATAGCCTTGTTGGGGCACCAGTGGATGGGGAAGCCCTTGGTCCTGCCAAGGTTGGACACCCAGTGCAGGAGAATGTCAGGGGGTCAGTAAGTGGGAGATGCATGGGGGAAACATCCTTATGGGGAAGGGTGAGGGGATAGGGGGCTTATGGACAGGAAGCCAGGAAAGGGAATAACATTTGAAATGTAAATAAAGAAATTTATCTAATAAAAAACATTATTTTATTCAGGTGACAAACATCTTCTACTTGAAATCCCCCCCAATCTCTGTATTGTTTATGCACACGTATGTGCCTGCATATAGAGAACAGAGGTAAATGTAGGGTGCTGCTCCTTATGTTCCTTTTCTTCGTTTTTTATTTGTGCTTTTGTTTCTGAGGCAGTATCTATAACTAAACCCGGGATTCAGTGATCCGATGGGGTTGAAGAGCCAGCAAACCCCAGAGAGTTACTGGTACTTGTGCCTCCAGCCCAGGGTTACAAGTGTATTCCAGTAAGACCAGCCTTGATTATCTATAGCCTACAGATTGAACTAAAGCCCTGAAGTATCCATTTCCTGCTGGATTATATGCCCAAACTGAAATTTATTATCTCAATATGACCAGACAAAATAATAATAGTACATAGATTGTCTTCTCAAACAAGTTTTGTGCCAAGATTACTCTGATATATCTTGCAAGTAAGACAGCATTGTAGATCCAAAGATTTCTGGCTGGGTTGGTGCGCAATACCATCCTGTAATAGATGCTAGAAAGTAAAGCTGAAGAGACTATGGTGCCACCAGCTCTACTTCTCCATGTTCAATAAGTTGTGTAGTATATATTGTTTCCAGCAATGAGACCTTGGGGTCAGTTTGTGATGAAGAACTTATATTCCTAGAAACAGGTTGTATGGTTTAGGGAATTCCCATGGGTCTACAAATCAACTAGACGTAACCCATTCCTGATGTTGGAAGTTTCATTTGGAAACAAGCGATGGACAGATGGGGCTTTGTCTCCCCAGCGTATTACATTTCATTTCTTTAAGGAAATATTAAAAATTTATTCAATAAAGGTTTTATACAATTGCCAAATAATTATCAATTTTATCCTGATCTTTCATTGATGTTGATATCACAAAATGCATATTAATTTTTAGTGTCATTTTTTAGATTAGAAAATATTAACCCTCCAATTGTTTTTAAATTTAAAAAGAAAAATGATCAAATCAACTACATGTGCTTCACTTTCTCTCTAATTCTTCTCTTATGTTGTTCACCACAATTTCTTCCCAACACCTCCTCTTTCCTCTCCTCATTTCCCTCCTCCACTTCTTCCTTCCCCTCTCCTTTCTTGCACTCAACCCACTTTTGGCTTCTAGCGTGTGCTATTTATGAAGTTTATTTGTTTTTTCTCATTTTACTGTTTCATTATTTGATTCTCCCTGGACCTCATTTTATAAAAATAATCTTATCACTGTTAATTGAAATTTTTCCTTCCACATTAAATTATTTATCTCAAATTATGCTTATGCTTTAAGCTTTCCTATGGGTAAATTCCCTTTTTATTAGATTTTAGTAAAATGGAATTTAATTTACATGTATAATCAAAATGGAATTTACATTTATGCAAGGTCTAAATATAAATGCGTTTTATATTTTATAAATCTTAATTTATTGATGCCGAAATAGACGGAAGTATACTTATGTATACTTATGTGCATACATGTATATAACTTATGTATTATGTACAAATGCATATATAAGTATTTATATGTAATACATGTATATATGCAATAAGAATTGACTTTCTGACTATGAATGTGTCAAAAGTGATTAATATTTCCTTTGCAAATTAAAGATAATAAAATCTTTAATCAAAATTTTCCACAGAAATGTAAAAATATATCCATATAGCAAACCACCCTTATAAAAAACTATGTTCATAATTTTCAACAAATTTATAACCTTTTAACTTCTACATTTCTTCATTGGCAATCTGCTTTCATTTTCTCTTATAACACTTTTCTACACATTTCTACTGTGCTTTCAAGTCTCTATCTCTTTCATTACTTTAAACTTTTTGTCCTTTTGAGTCATATATTTTTCTTAAGTCTGATGTTTCACAGTCACTCTCTGTCTTTGTCTTGTCTTCTCTCTCTCTCTCTCTCTCTCTCTCTCTCTCTCTCTCTCTTTCTCTCCCTTTCTCTCTCTCAGTCTCCCTCCCCCTCAACACATATGCACAGGTACACAAACACACACACACACACACACACACACATTCCTTTTTGTTATGTTTTATTACTTTTGTGAGTTATTGGCTTATTATTTGATTGTCAAATTACTGCATTCTGGGCAGTTTCATTTCTGGATTTGCATGCCACTACATAG
Organism: Rattus rattus; assembly: GCF_011064425.1. Taxonomy (NCBI): domain Eukaryota; kingdom Metazoa; phylum Chordata; class Mammalia; order Rodentia; family Muridae; genus Rattus; species Rattus rattus. Next base: position 47,082,559 of record NC_046171.1, read on the forward strand.
ATTTTAAAAATCTAGAATAAAATCTTTTAGTTGCCTATTAGTTACCTATTAAAAGCTTGCCCATTTAAGTTTCATGGCTTCTCGGCAAACAAACTCTTTCTATAAAAGTTGACTGTGTAGAATGTCTCAGAATTATCTTCACTTTATTCAGATGATGTGTTCTATACAGGTTTATGCTTTCAAAGACATATTCTAATTCTAACATTTTACTTGGAGACTAACATGCTGCAAACATGTTTTGACACTATTCATTCATCAATTTTCCACCTATCTTCATTGTTGCACTTCTCAATGTCTAAAAGCATACGAAATATATGCTTGCACCAGAATGTGATTCTAAACTTTATGACACATTCATCTCAAACTCTTCAAGAACATGATTGATGGCATTTTAGATATTATTCTGTCATCTATTAATTTTGGACAGTTTTAAAAGAAGGAAAACAACTTCTCTCATTTGAAACTATACTAAAAGTTCCATTTCTAAAACTTTATCCCACATTTTCAAAGAAGATGGTTATATTTTCACAATCTCCAAGTTCATTAAAAACCATCACCACGGATATTTTTGCGATGCGGTTTCTAAGAAAGTAAAGCCCGCAGTTAATTTGAGGCTGCTGCTGGTAATTACGTTTTACCGTCTGGGCCACATTTTATTTGACTTCACACGTTTTCCTTCGAATAGCAACTGTTACGAGGCATATGGACATCCCCAGCAACCACATATGCTTCGGAATGACTCACCGCTGTCTACTTAGGATTCAGACAATCACAAGATGTCACAATGATTGTGAATTAGAACAACTTCAAACCCTTTGTGGAGATTGTGGGGAGATTTGCATCCAGATGCCAAGGCTTGCTTCTTAGGTTGTCACTCAATCTTCCTTTTGTACATTCAGAGTTTGAGGAAAAAAATGCTTATGAAATATTATAAAATTCAGAATTCTGCAGTTGGAAGTTTCATGCTTGAAACACAAAATTTGAGGTCTAGAAACATTTCAACTATTGGTAATAACCTGATGTCATTTTAAGTGGAAAAGGAAATCCAGATGGTAGAGATAACTTGATATCATATCAAATAAATATTTCAGAACTGCCTAGTGAACACTGCGTATAATTTTCTCACATGTCTAATGTAAATATTCCATAAAAGACTCCCTAAATAAGACAATGCATAATGTTGGCAAAGGTTTTAAATATTTCCCGATGAATACCATCCTAACTGCTTATATCTGTGAGAGCCATTGCACAAACTATAAAACTCTGAGATTTGAACTGAAAATTTTCAATCATTAAATCATAATCACTCAAGATTTAAAATGATTAAAATTTGGTGGCATGGTGCTGTAGTGTAACATTTCTCTATAATAAAATCTATATGAAAATCAATCTTATTCTATTGCTGAAAATACCATTTTTGGAAATACCAGGCAATTGCTTGTCAGCTACACTGGAGCATCTGGAGTAATTTCATAAATGATTCAATTCAGGCATGGATAAAATGTATTTCTTTTATTCAGAGCTGAAAATTTGTTCAAAATAGTCTTCTGCAAAACAATTTGAGTTTCAATCCTTACAAATTTCATAACAGTAAAATGAGCTGCCAGAAATATTTTTCCTCCATAGCAAGAGATGGACAAAACAGTGGCTTTCCCATCCAAAGATTCTAAGTTTTGGAAAATGTGGAAAATGAAAAAGCCTAAAAAATAATTAGTATGATCCATAAATTTATGTCATAAATTACAGTAATGTCAGTCTAATCCAATATAAAAATATAAATGGGAGACTAGAAAGTTATCTACATCAATGAATACAATTTTGTCAATGTATACTTTTATAGACCGTGGGATGGAAAGTGTTATTCCTACATTCCTTCCAGTCTCTACGCTGCACATCACAAATCATGTTTTCTTATGTATTTTAGAGAGCTTCCTTGAGATTTCTCTTTCAATATTTCACACACTAGTACTGTATTTACGTAATTACCATCAGTCTCTCTTCCCTCTCCAATACTCTCCATGTCTCCTTGACTTCCTCTCAAATTTATAACCTCTACCTTAATGTTATGATTACAATAGTGTATATAAACACAATCATAATAGGTTTTATATGTCACATTATATTTTATGTATAGATATATTGTTGATATAATACAATATATGAAACAGATATAAAATATTTATATATGAACATATAAATACATTATACCTCATGACGATAGAGTCCATTTTAATGTTTATTTATGTATAGATGTTTTTAAGTTTTAACACTCGGGAGCATGGAAGTAGTTTACCTATCAGACAAGCCATCCCTGAAGAAAACTTATTCCCTCTTTCTCGGCAGCCATTCATTTCTTGAAGCTATTCACTCAGGGGTGAGACCTTGTTCAATTTTCCTCAGCCACATTGACATGCTATCTGTTGTTGTTGCTAACAGATATTGATGAGAAAACTATACTGTTGATATTTCATTGAGGCAGTGTCCCTGTCATGTCTCAGAGATGCAGCAGATATTTTGGTCTTATGACTCTATATCCTTTCTGGCCCGTCTACTCAAATATCCCTGAGCTTCAGGTGTGGTAGTTGCATTGTAAGATGTACCAATTGGAGCGGAATATCTCATAATCACTTATTCTCTGCATTTTGAGCTGTTGTGTCTCTGTGACAGCCTCCATTTTTGCAAGAATAAGCTTTTCTGATAAGAGTATTTATCTCCATGTATATAAATAAAAAAGAATACATTTAGAAATTTCCTTAGTTTAGAAAGTGCCAGTACAATGTTCTTCTCTAGGAACAATACCTCTCCAGCAATGCCTAAGTTTACAGTACTAGACACCAGTGCCTTCCTACTTACTAATCCTTAAATCCATTTAGAACACTGCTGATTACCCCAACGGAGTTCCATCACTACACAATTGCAGTCTTCTTGTCAAGTTAATTATTGCTACAGCTTCTGGGTTTTGCAGCTTGGGGACTTTTTTTCTCTCCCTTAGCAGCTTGCATAGTATTTACCAATATAATGAGAGCTACTTTGTTGATAGGAAGAATATAGGTCTGTTTCTAATGGATTCTTCTACTTCTCTGTTCATAATATGTAGGGTCTTCAGTAATAGGGATTTACTTTTAATTCTGAAAAAAAATCTGATAATAATAGTATTCTATACTGTTTGGGGAGTCTCTTGAATGCCCTGATGAATAACTTAATGAGTCCCATTCATGGCACTGAATTTTTTGTAAGTATCTGGGTTTTAGGGAACATTATCACCCCTTGATGTGTAACCCATCAGGATTATACGTATACATCTACACATGTACATATGTAATTTTCTGTATTTTTAAGTGAACATAAAACATTATGTTTCCACATGGCATTTTGAACATCCTTAGTTGGTGTTTTCTCTCTCTCTCTCTCTCTCTCTCTCTCTCTCTCTCTGTCTCTCTCTGTCTCTGTCTCTTTTGTCTCTGTCTCTGTCTCTGTCTCTCTGTCTCTCTCTGCATTTTCTTCTTCCTCTCTGTATTTGTCACCTTCTTCATTCACTTGAGGTTAAGCCCCCACATTTTTTCCATTTCTTCTTTTATTGCACCTCTGCCCCAATATTTGCATCCTTAGAGCTCTTACTGCTTTTTCCCTCCATTGTCTCCTTCTGCTTTCCCAGATGCTTAGGTTAGTTTTGGCAATTGAATAACATGTAAAGACTCAAAAGTAGAAACCACAAAAGAGGGACATGGAGAGCAATTGAAATCTGTCATTCAGGGTCTGCTTTACGATGCTTTCATTGATATTTTATCATCTATTTTTCATTTCTTATTTATGTTCTTTATATGCCTTAGGTAGGGTTACTATTGCAGGGATGGAACACCACCAACAAAACTACTTGGGAAAGAAGATGTTTATTTGGCTTGCATATCCAGAGTCACAGTCCATTGAGGAAAGCCAATGCAGGAACAGAAACCAGATAGTAACCTAGAGGAGGAAGCTGAAGCAGAAGCCATAGAGGATCATTGATTATTGGCTTACTTCTCATGACTTGCTCAACCGCTGTTTAAAACATCCAGGGCAACCAGTCCAGGAGTGACACATCCACAATGGGCTGTACCCTGCTCCATCAGTTACTAATTAAGAAGATGTCCTATAGGCCTACCTACAACCCTAATTTTATGAATATATATATTATATACAACATATATATTATATATATTATCTTATATATATTATTATATTATTATATATACAATATATATATCTAATATTTATAAATTTGAGTTTTACTCCTCTCCAATGACTCTAGCTTAGCTTGTATGAAATTAGTCATCACTTAGTTTTACAATTTTTAATTGAAGTGAATTCAAAACATATATTATTAGCTTTTAATATCTAAGAAAATGCTGCTTTCTGTTAGAATTTATTTTCTAATACAAAATGGAAATACCTTTACCACTTCAATAACATTGGTTTAATAAATGTAATAATATAAAAATGTAGATAAATTTATCTTCCTTTAAATGTATATGGCATAAATTATTGAATGACAGATATTGAGGTCATGACGCATTTTCTACCCTGTTTTCTAACTGTTTGATAAGTAGTCCTTTAATAACAAGGGAAATGTCTGGCATTATCCAGCCCAGGTATCTTGCTGTTTCTGAGAGTTTGTTTTCTTTGTGAATTAATGTAAAAAATGTTTTTTTTAACATTCCCTTCAATATCAAAGCTGATGTCATAGAAATGCAATATAATCACAACCATGCATGTACTAAATTTGGAAACAATTTTTATGATAAATAGCAATACCTTCCTAAGTAGTATAGTGCAAAGACAGCTGGTGTTCTCGTTCTGAGTTTTGAAAGGATTGGGACCATACCATAAAGGAGTAAATATTTCAGAGTAGAAAAGATCACGTAAAAAGTTCTATGCATTAAATGTGTTTTCTACTCAGAAGACTTTTGTGGAATATTTAAATGAGTATCTTTCTTTTGATCCATAAAAGTCTAAAAATAGGCTATTTTGTAGATAATTGATTAGTATAAAGTGAGATTTTTACATAACTTTAAATTTTGTGCAATAGTATAACATTTCTTTAAAAGTGAGCAACACAAATTTTAAGTTGTCTGTTTTATATTTGGTCATTTTGAGTATTCAAAACCCATTCTTCCTCTAAATGGCCACAATCTCCCTCTGTGGGTTGTCTGTCAGGGTAAAGGCAAACCTTTCCATACAAGAAGAGTATGTGGTCATGACGAGGGAATCAGCTAAGGAGCATTTAAACCTGTGTCTCATTAGCTTTAATTATGAAAGGTATCTGTCTGAGAAACTGTCCTATTGCTGTGAAGAAACATGATGACCAAGAAAATTTCGAAAAGGAAACATTTAATTGAGGATTTTCTTGGAGTTTCAGATTAGTCCATTGTTGTCGTTTCAGGGTGTGTGGTGGCTGGCAGGCAGACATGGCGTTGAAGCATGGGAGCACCACAAGTTTCAGCAAGTTTCATTCAGAGAGAAAACAACAACAACAACACACACACACACACACACACACACACACACAATACAGCATCATAGATTCAATGCTGTTTTAAGTGTAAGAGTATTTTTTTTTGCTTTAGTATAATGATGCATTGCAGAACTTGGAGTCCAGAAGAGACCGTAAGAGCTCCTGGAGCTTTGATTACTCAGAGTTGTGGGTACTGGGAACTAAACCACTGGTTCCTATATATGAACAGCAAACACTGAGGCATCTCTCTAGCCCTAAGATTGAATTAATTATTTAACTATGATTTAGTTCTAGCCATATGATTGAATTAATTATATATCTCACTGAATGAGAGATAACATAAGCTAGGACATGCACTATTTGAAAGACTGCAGGAAAAAACACACCACAAATAATAAAGAAGACACAGGACTGTCTACTCATGAGTTAATTGAGCTTGGCCATGAAGCCGAATATGGCCTACTGTGTCTGAGGGGGAAGGTAGGAATGGCAGGCAGCTCATTTAAGATACCGAGCTGAGAGAGATGGGTGTGTGTGTCTGGGGACAAAGCTAATAGTTAGCTTAAACATCAGAACCAGATTCTTAGGTTACCATTTAAAACAACTACAAGTCTTTCCCATGGAGGGCATACCATAGGAAGGCAAGACGGGAAATGAAGAAGCAAGTCAAGTAAAAGATTCATTAGACAGCTCCAATGAGAGATTTTTTTAGAATAAACACAGTACAAGTAAAATGTGGAAAGAAACTGTCATATTTAAAATACTTATATGCTTTGAATATGAATCCAGTGTAATTTGCTGACAATTATTTGATAATTGTAATTTGATTCAATTGGTAAGTTTGAAGAAGAAAATTTCAGAGAAAATATAATTCACTGAGCTCATTTCCTCTTGGTACTGTCTGAGGCAAATAAAATCACGTTAGTATTATGTCATTTTACTTTAGAGGACCTAAAATTGTTACTATGTCTTTTTTTTTTTCAAATTTCACAGTTTTCATAAGTAAAAGCAAATGTGAACTAAAATGGGTAAAATGAAGAACTGGCCAAGTGAGACTAGAGTAAATGAGATAAATCTTCCAACCTGTTAGCAAAGTATTCTGTGTAGCAGCAAAATAGGATCCCCGTGGATCAATTTTTTTTGCATTTTTTGCAGCTCATGCACACTGTGGAAATGGAAAGCACTAGTGGAGAAACATAGCGTCTGCATAGTCAGATGGAAATACAAATAAGAAGTGACATAGTTGTATCACCACATGAACAAATCTAGGAAGCAGTGCAGAGTGGAGAGTGCCTGCCTTGCTGTAGTACCTGTCTATGTGAATTCTAAACCTAATCTCAGGGCACTCTAAGGAATACAGAGCAAACCTCCTTACCTTTATCATTACCTTTGTGACCTGGTATCATTAAAACTAGCAATACCTTTCCTGGACATGTTTTATTGTCAGTATACAATTTTATAATCCATATCACTACTTATAACTAATAGTATAAGACGTCTAAGAACTTAATTTTCTCATTAGCATTTGATATTTGGTATTGAAAGTTTCTGCCTGTTTTATTTCTTGAGACACCTATGCAAAGATTTGGTGGTCTCATTTTATGGCTACTATAGGGGTTTTTATTATTTGTGATTCTTCATCTTGGATATCTATAGTTCTGCAGTTTCTGTTGAGCTGGTTCTGACAATATAAAATAAGACACTTGAGGTCGCAATACTTGGCATTCATTGTGTTTTCAACAGTGCAATCATGTTAATATTTATATTCTGAAAAACGCTTATGTGTGGGGGGGGATGGAGTATTGTATGAAAAGATCATTATAATCAATAAGGGATGGCCTTCTTGGATAAAATGTGTTTCACTTACTGCTGCCTGAGGACCAAGATGTAGAACCCTCAGCTTCTACAGCATCTTGTGTGGCTACAATAGTCTAAACCTCTGAAGCTGAAGGCCAGCCCCATTGAAATATTTTTCTTCATAAGTGTTACCACAGTCATAGTGTCTCTTCACAGCAATAGGAAACCTCACTAAGAGAGCAAGTGTTCTGTTACAAAGCTGGAACTGAGACTTGGGGGTTTAATTTGGAGGCGTAGAAAGAGAGATGATGATTTTCACTTTAGTATTTTTATGGGGCTCCCAAGTATTTGAATGAGTAAGTCTGTTGTTCGTGTGCCTTCTCTTCTGCTCTTTCCCTTATGTTTGTTTGCTTTGTCAAAATTTAATGTGATGTTTGCGTTTTCTTATTATATTTTATTTTGTTGTTATCTATCAGAATCCTGTTCTTTTCTATTGAGAGACAGATAACGAATACATCTGGATAGAAGGGGAGGAACTGAGAGGACTATAAGGAGTAAAACTTGTAATCAGGGTACATTATATAAAAAAACAAATCCATTTTTAATTATTGGAGAAAATAGGAAAATTGGTAATTTTCAACCAATTTTTCTACAATGCTGATTTCTGTATAAATAGAGGATGCAAATTTCCAAAGGATGGATTAATATCCTGGCTCCTCTCAAATAGTACAACCCCATTGAGATCCATCTGTGTAGTGTGTGTGTGTGTGTGTGTGTGTGTGTGTGTGTGTGTGTGTGTTAGTAAACATTCTATCTATTGTGAGATACATTTCACAAATACTTTAATGTTGTTAAATCTTAAGAAATTATTAGTTATATTCTGGACGAAATAAACAGTAAACACCTTGTCTCCCAACAAGTTTTTAAGTGTTCCCTTTAGTTCTCACCTTCTTAGTTCAATTTGTATCTGTCTGTAAGAAAATAGTGTCATAAAAATAATCTCTTGTGTTGTTAGCAAGAACCCCTAATAATTCATTTCGTAAATGTAACTATTACATATGCTTCTCTTATTTATCATTTCCAATCAGTGAAATACTGGATTATTTCCTTTATACACTCCAAATTACACATTTTAAAGATTAAATCCATGATTATTTTCTAATGTTTTCAGTTTCTTAACTCATGCATTTGGAAAATTTAATGTAATTTCTGAAAAACAACATAGCCTTGAGAGTTAAGCTATCTTAGTTTCAAATTTCTTTTTTGGTATGCCAAAATCGATTTCCTGTGTTCAACTGAAAATTTGGAAGGCAATTGAAACCAAAAAATATAGAGACTGTGATTATTTCAAATTATTCATGCAATTGATTTGAGAAAATTAGATATTAATAATTATGACTAATATAAAATAATGACTCTGTTATTGCTAATCATTTCTGGTAAAAATTTACCTTCTTTCAAATATTTCAACAAGCATTTTATGTATACTCCTTAGCTTGTTGCTAGTACTAGAATTCATTTTTCTATTTATATTCATATGTAATTGACAAATTACATATACACACATAGATAGATAGATATATGCACTATATATATGTGCATATAGATGACATATATGTGCACTATGTAATGGTTACCATACTCAGTTAATTAGCATGTTCATCTTCTCATAATTATTCCTTTGCATTAAGGTGAATGCTGAAAATTTGATGCCATCAAATATCATGTAAACAACTGTTGGGAAAAATTGCTACTAATGTTGCAGTCCCGCATGATTGAATGGCCTTCCAAGATCAACACAACATGGAGGACTTTCTTCCTGCCTTCTTAACTGGCGTATCTTTGTCTGGAGAGTGTCCCTGAACACATGTGGCTGACCTTGTCTGAAAAGTGACCATGTACAGAGCTCTCAGCAAGGCCGAATAAATCAGGCATACAAGTCCCACTCTGGCTTCCCACCCACATGGTAATTTGGTGCTGTACCAATCAGCCCTTCCCACTTGCTTGATGTTGTGACCCACACATGCCAACTCACACCCCTAAAATAGGCCTTATATACCCTATCCCTGAGAGAATAAAGTAGAATACTCTTGCTGCAGCAGTTTCTGGAGGCCATTGCATATCACATACAATCCATACTTATAACTGTCCAAACCCCTGCTCTTGGCTTCCCTGCTCTTGGAGGCTGATGGCCAACAGTCTCCAGGGAAATTGTGGGTAAAGCATAAGCAACAGTATTGTTATTTATTAAATACCAAGCTATTTGCTAGATCTTTGCAAATGTTTATCTCATTATTTATCCTTAATCAAGTTGAGGGTATGTCCTGGATTGTAGATAAATTGTCCTGTGAAGGTTAGTAACTATATTTCAAATTAATTAAAATGTTCTTTCTCACTCATAGTTACCGTTTTCTGTATATACTGGGGATATTTAACATCTCTTTTGTATAAAATGTGATATAAATTATAGTGTTATCTATTAACTATGGGAATTATTGTATACACTGGGAGATTAATATTTATTGCTCTTATCATTGAGGTAAGTTTACCAGCATCTTTCTATTTCCCACTTTTACTGCCATCTCCAAACAACTTCCATCATTATTAGTTTCTCAGAACTGAGTGGGGACAGACTTGATATACCAACATCTGTTGCCCTATGTTCCTAACTATGCCTGATTTTAATATATGCCAAATAATTATTTCTTTATAATTAAGATAAAAGTAAGAAATAAACCTTTTCATTCACTTTATCATATGTATACATCCTTAGGTATATGATTAAATAGATTTTATTTACTTTGTCTAATTTGGATCACAAAATTATATTTTGTTTCATTTAGTAATATTTCCTTGCAGAAATAATAGCATTAGTAAATAGACTTATATTATCAATAGGAACTATGAGTTTTTTCTTTCTTTTAGTGCAAATAGTACATTTACTTCCTAGAGTTTTCATCAAATTCAGTCACAGTCCCTGCCAAGAACATGCATACTTGGCTTTTGGAAAAAAATTAAATGTTGACAGTAAGTGTCAGAGAAGCTTAGTTTCATGAAAAGTAATGGAATGTCTTAGAATTGGGTACACGTGAGGGGAAGCAGAAGAGATTTTGGAAACACCTTTCTATAGTGTTTAACAGCTCCCAGGAATGGTGTGGAATCTTCTTTGTTTTATGACAGTAAAAAACAGCTTCTCCATCAATATAGCTTATGTTGTTTAGGAAAGCGAAAGAATTTGCAAAAGCCATCTGTAAATTGGAAGGTGGTAAATGCCATGCTTGTTCTGCTTTTGTGTTAAAAGCACATGTCTCTTTTGTAGACTAACTAAAGCAAGCTTCACAGCTGATTTATGAATTCAACAGTCCTACTGACTGTCTAGAACAAACTATATTTGTTGTTAGGGAATTATAACTCTGTGATTTTCTTTCTTAGCAACGACTCTTGAAATTGAAGTGGAAAAGTAAAAGTATTGCATTAGAATAACACACAAGAATAACAGCATAGTTGATCAAATAGACTGCATTTTTTTCCTCCATCTTTATTAACTTGGGTATTTCTTATTTACATTTCAATTGTTATTCTGAGTATTTTCTGAGGAACCTCCAGACTGATTTCCAGAATGGTTGTACCAGTCTGCAATCCCACCAACAATGGAGGAGTGTTCCTCTTTCTCCACTTCCTCACCAGCATCTGCTGTCGCTTGAGTTTTTGATCTTAGCCATTCTCATTGGTGTGAGGTAAAATCTCAGGGTTGTTTTGATTTGCATTTCCCTTATAACTAAAGATGTTGAACATTTCTTTAGGTGTTCCTCAGCCATTCGGCATTCCTCAGCTGTGAATTCTTTGTTTAGCTTTGAACCCCATTTTTTTTTCTTTTCTTTTTTTCAGAGCTGGGGACCGAACCCAGGGCCTTGTGCTTGCTAAGCAAGCGCTCTACCACTGAGCTAAATCCCCAACCCATTGAACCCCATTTTTTAATAGGGTTACTTGTTTCCCTGCAGTCTAACTTCGTGAGTTCTTTGAATATTTTGGATATAAGCCCTCTATCTGTTGTAGGATTGGTAAAGATCTTTTCCCAATCTGTTGGTTGCCGTTTTGTCCTAACAACAGTGTCCTTTGCCTTACAGAAGCTTTGCAGTTTTATGAGATCCCATTTGTCAATTCTTGATCTTAGAGCATAAGCTATTGGTGTTTTGTTCAGGAAATTTTCTCCAGTGCCCATGTGTTCGAGATTCTTCCCCACTTTTTCTTCTATTAGTTTGAGTGTATCTGGTTTGATGTGGAGGTCCTTGATCCACTTGGACTTAAACTTTGTACAGGGTGTTAAGAATGGATCGATCTGCATTCATCTACATGCTGAACTCCAGCTGAACCAGCTCCATTTCCTGAAAATTCTATCTTCTTCCCATTGGATACTTTTGGCCCCTTTGTCAAAAATAAAGTGACCATAGGTGTGTGGGTTCATTTCTGGGTCTTCAATTCTATTCCAGTGGTCTATCTGTCTGTCTCTGTACCAATACCATACAGTTTTTATCACTATGGCTCTGTAATACTGCTTGAGTTCAGGGATAGTGATTCCCCTGAAGTCTTTTTTATTGTTGAGGATAGTTTTAGCTATCCTGGGTTTTTTGTTATTCCAGATGAATTTGCAAATTGTTCTGTCTAACTCTTTGAAGAACTGGATTGGAATTTTGATGGGTATTGCATTGAATCTTTAGATCAGTTTTGGTAAAATGGCCATTTTTACTATATTAATCCTGCCAATCCATGAGCATTGGAGATCTTACCATTTTCTGAGCTCTTCTTCAATTTCTTTCTTCAGAGGCTTGAAGTTCTTATCATACAGATCTTTCACTTGCTTGGTTAAAGTCACACCGAGGTATTTTATATTATGTGGGACTATTCTATTATGAAGGGTGTCATTTCCCTAATTTCTATTTTGACATGTTTTTCTTTTGTGTAGAGGAAGGCTACTGATTTATTTGAGTTAATTTTATACCCAGCTACTTTGCTGAAGGTGTTTATCAGGTTTAGTAGTTCTCTGGTAGAATTTTTGGGATCACTTAACTATACAATCATATTGTCTGCAAATAGTGATATTTTGACTTCTTCCTTTCCAATCTATATCCCTTTGATCTCCTTTTGTTGTTTGATTGCTCTGATTAGGACTTTGAGAACTATATTGAATAAGTAGGAAGAGAGTGGGGAGCCCTGTCTAATCCCTGATTTTAGTGGGATTGCTTCAAGTTTCTCTCCATTTAGTTTAATATTAGCTACTGGTTTGCTGTATATGGCTTTTACTATGTTTAGTTATGGGCCTTGAATTCCTGTTCCTTCCAGGACTTTTATCATGAAGGGGTGTTGAATTTTGTCAAATGCTTTCTCAGCATCTAATGAAATGATCATCTGGTTTTTATCTTTCAGTTTGTTTATATAGTGGATTATGTTAATGGTTTTCCATATATTAAAACATCCCTGCATCCCTGGAATGAAGCCTACTTGATCATGATGGATGATTGTTTTGATGTGCTTTTGGATTCAGATTGCAAGAATTTTATTGAGTATCTTTTTGTTGACATTCATAAGGGAAATTGGTGTGAAGTTCTCTTCCTTTGTTGGATCTTTGTGTGGTTTAGGTATAAGAGTAATTGTGGCTTCATAGAAGGAATTTGTGGAATAGTTTGGATAGTATTGGTATGAGGTCTCCTATGAAGATCCAATAGAATTCTGCACTGAACCCATCTGGACCTGGGCTCTTTTTGGTTGGGAGATATTAATGACTGCTTCTATTTCTTTAGGAGTTATGGGGTTGTTTAAATGGTTTATTTGTTCCTGATTTAACTTCGGTACCTGGTAACTGTCTAGGAAATTTTCCATTTCCTCCATATTTTCAAGTTTTGTTGAATATAGGCTTTTGTAGTAGGATCTGATGATTTTTTGAATTTCCTCTGATTCTGTTGTTATGTCTCCCTTTTCATTTCTGATTTTGTTAATTTGGACACACTCCCTGTGTCCTCTGGTTAGTCTGTGGGCATGTGTCTTGAGTCTACCAGGCAGGTCACTTAGAGCAGAAAAGTTGGTCTTACCTCTGGTCTCGAGCATGGAGTCACTTCTCAGATCCGGGTTTCAGCTCTCTGTGAGGACAGCAACCAGAAGGGCCTGCCCCGCCTTCGCTCAGGACCCTGTGTACATTGACCCCAGATGGTGCTAGGTGTTTTCCTCTAGAGTCAGAAATGTTGGCAGAGAATAGTCTACTCTGGCTTCCCAGGCATGTCTGCCCCTCTGAAAGTCTAGCTCTCCCTCCCACTGGATTTGGGTACAGGGAAGTGTTTGACTGGATCCCTTCAGATCCGTGCAGTCTGGACTGTATTTTTTAAGTTACTAATCCCATAATAGAACTTTTGAGTTGATAGCTTTATCATGGCACTCAGATATCAATCAAGAATTTTAATATCATTGATCAAATTTTAATGTTATTGTCATTAAAATAATAAAGGCTCTGTCCTACAAAGAAGTCATATACTCTATAGCATTTTGATTCTTTTGCGTGAATGCCTTGCAAAACACAATGTCAAAAGTGTAATCTCCAACTATTGGTACTACTAAGATAATATCATGAAGCAGCTTCCTCCTCAATAAATTGCTCTATTGAGAAGATCATTGTAGGATGGATGATTTTAGGAGAAATCAGGTTATTAAGGATGTGCCATTGAAGTGTATTTCCTTTCCTTGGACCTTTTCCCACTGCTTTCTCCTTCCTTAGCAGCTGTAAAGTGAGTGGATTCAACACAGTTGTTCACTCTGCCTTTACATTCTGAATTACTTCAGAGCTGTTGGGTTGGGACATTCTGATATCATAAAATAAAAATGAAACCATTTGTTTAGTTGAACAAGTATTATTTTAACATTTATAGAAATCAGCCTGCAGATGTTGAAAATTTCTCCCTGTTTTTCTGGATGGACAATATGTAACAGTTGTGCTCCATGACTGATTGAAGATTCAAAATTCAATTTAAATATTATGTATAAGGTAACTTGTTAAAATACACATACTCTTTGGCATTTTAAGTTTATATTTCTTCATAAGTATAATTAGCAGATGGAATCTCGTTATTCATGTCCAAATAGCATTTGAAATTGCTTTAGCAACAATTTATTTTCAGTCATAATTATGGGAGTCAAGACTGGCTACAATATTGAAACCATGCCCTGTTTAATTCTCATGTTTACAATTCCTACATCAGCAGTCACTTTTATACTTCCTTCCAGTTTCTTTTGTAAATTTTTTTTCACTGTGAAATGTAGTAAATTCTTGAAGAATTATTATGTGAAGAAAACACACATTTACTGGTACAGAATAAAACTAAGGATAACTAAGCTATGACAGGAGAGTTCCCGGTGAAGAGAGGAAGATGAGTTCCTTTCTACCTACCCCAGTGTTCTGGATTCTCAAATGAAAGACACAATCACATGTATACACGTGCATGCACACACACATGTGGCATTATATTTAATATGCTTTAATCAGCTCAGTGACTGGGCCATTCCCAAACTTCCACATTGTTAATGCCACCCCTCTGAAACTCCTGAATTATTACTTATTAAAAATGTATATTCCGTTGGGGATTTAGCTCAGTGGTAGAGCGCTTGCCTAGGAAGCACAAGGTCTGGGTTCGGTCCTCATAGGAAGCACAAGGTCTGGGTTCGGTCCTCAGCTCTGGAAAAAAAAAATCTATATTCCATCCTTATTAACCTAGAGTGAATTAGAGGGGCATTCTTCCCTCACTCTTGCATGATTGTCAGCTCTTCTTCTGTAGCTTTCCAGCCTGATCCTCTGCTTCCCTGGCATGATAGTACTAAATCTTTCTTCTTCCCTAGGTTCCCTTGCTAGGGAAATCTAAAGTCCCACCTCTCTCTCCCTGCCTAGTCATTCATTGATGGAAATTTTATTTACAAACTGAACCAACTGGGGACAGAGACCCTCAGTATCTTATATGTAGACGTGCCAATATTTCATTGGAAAAAGTGCAGCCTCCACTATATAAGAGATCCATGGGTACAAAGTAAAAGAGCATAATTCCTCTGTGACTCTCTTTTACTTCCACCATATTTTTTTAAAATAATAGCAACAAAAAGCAAATGAATATACTCCCAGCGTAGACCCTGAAGAAAAGAGGCAAAATTTCCTTAGTTTGGTTTAAGTTTAATTATTACTTATTAATAATGGCTTATCCCACTTGTTATAGACTGATAGACAATAGTAAGTAAGTAGAAAAGTAAGATGAGAATAACAATTTAATGTTCAATCTTCTAGTTTTTGGAGTTTGCACATAATCATAATGGATGTTGCACTTTCTATTATCTACTAGTAAGGATATTAAATTTAATCTCATTATTCTGACAATGACAAGTAGATTTTTTTTAGAGTTGAGGTAATCCAGCTCAAAGTTATATATCTTCATCAATCCATGCTTATTTCATATTTCTTGGCATGTTTTAAATTGGTAAATGAGAAAGTGAAGAATATTTTGAATAAACTCTTAGTCAACTAAAATATCATAATTAAAGTAGCATATGTGTTCCCCTCCCCAAGAAAAACTTTATATAGTGGATTATTGAGTTGAATGTAGAAAATATGAGGAAGTAATGTTCAGTCATTAAATTGATTTCAACTACAGGAAACAACATGAACTTTGATGTTTCAAAAAGGTACACTTCACCAGCTGAAACATAAGAATCTGACAGAAATAATTTTGAGTTGCTGAAAGATTGCAAGGTGTGCGTCTTACACAATGGACTGAGTCTTAATATGATAGAGAGACAATAAATCAGTGTACTATCATGATGTCTCCTTTTCAGTATTAGATAAGCTATGAGCTATCAAGGACTAAGTGGCTAACGACACTGTTGAAAGCTTTGTTACTCAGTTGTCATGGAAAATTTGGCCTTGGCCTCACACTTGTAACTCTGACCAAGCAAATACAGTCCTTGAGGGGATTTTACCTACTGACCAAAAAAAAAAAAAATAGAAGTAACAACCATTAATCTGTGCTGAGCATTCTCTCTAGATGTTATCAACATTCTATTTATTAGCATTCCTCCCAAAGACAATGATCTTACCAATGGGACTATCAGAAATCCTTTGGTCATTCTGTGATTTTTGTCTAAGTATTAGTAACTTACCTTTACCCTACAACTGGTGACTTTACTTTTACCATTTGATCTTGGATGCCACTCAGTGCCAGGCATTCATTGCAATACATCTTTATCCTAACTGTAAAGACAGATAATCTTAAAGAAAAGTGTCTAGACTGCTAAGGAGAAACCTCCAGAAATTTGACAGTGCATTACTATTGTTCATTTCGTACAATGAGGGAAGCATCAAACATGGTAAAAATTTAGCCCTCTATTATGACTTTATACTAAAATTCTGGCTAGACCAGACCAGGCAATGTTTTTCTTTGGTCCAAGTTTAAAGAGCCAGGACTGCTAATGTAGGAAAGTGTTCTGAAACCCTTCTAAGGTTCACTTGTTGTTAGCTAAGTATTTTCCTTTATTGTCTAGGCTTTTCTTGATGCCTTCAAGACATGAGATTCTCCTCATTGGCCACGGATTGTGGCTTACTGTTTGCAATGTCTGTTTCTGGGATTGTCTCTGGATTCCTTGACAGAGGCAAACTGCTGAGAAGTTAGTAAAGAACTGAACAAATGACAATTTAAAATTAATATTTATTATTTTTCTCTGACAGATGTATTGAGATATCACATTAAATGTGCTTGAGTAGGCTAGCATCAGTTTTCTGTGACTAAATGATTTATTTAAGTAGTACAGTTTCCTATGCTTATTCTCACTCTGTTTCTGCTTCTTTCTCATTTTCTTTCCTTTGTAGCTTTTTGAAAATGTGTAGTTACTAATCCACTTACAATTGATTTTTTTTGTCCCTCTCTCATTTTCTATAGATCCAGTGATAAACAAAAATTAGAAGTAAATGGAGATAACTGAAAGTTGCTATAATCCAGGCAAACCTGAGATGTGGAAAAAGAAAGAGAAGATGGATGGAATTTGCTAATTTGAAGAAATGCAGATCATAGTCAGAGCAGCTGTACATACTGAAAATAAGAATGGGGACACACATGGTATGCATTCACTAATAAGTTGATATTAGCCCCAAAGCTCAGATTACACAAGATATAATTCATGGACCACATGAAGCTCAAGGGGAAAGACACTAAATGTGGAGGCTTCAGTTTTTCATAGAAGGGGGAAAATATTCATAGGAGGGGATACGGAGAAAAAGTTTGGAGCAGAGAATGAAGGAATGGCCTTTCAGAGCCTCCCTCACCTGGGGATTCAGCCCATATACATACAGCCACCAAACCCAGACAATATTGATGATGCCAAGAAGTGCATGTTGCCAGGAGCCTGATAAAGTTGTCTTGTGAGAGGCTCTGCCAGAGCATGACAAATATAGAGGCAAATGCTTGCAGCCAACCATTGAACTGGAGGATTGAAGGAGCTGAAGGAGTTTGCAATGCCCTAAGAACAATAATATCAACCAACCAGAGCTCTCAGAGGCTAAACCACCATCTAAAGACTACACATGGACAGACTCATGGCTCTAGCTGTATATGTAGCAGAGGAAGGCCTTGTTGGACACCAATGGGAGGAGAAGCCCTTGGCCCTGCAAGGCTGGAAACCCAGTGTGGGGAATGTCAGGACGGGAGGCAATAGGGGGTGTGTGTGTGTGTGTGTGTGTGTGTGTGTGTGTGTGTGTGTGTGTTGAGAACACCCTCAGAGAGGGGGGAGGGGGATGGGATAGAGGGTTTAAGGATAGGAAACCGGGAAAGGGAATAACATTTTTTATTTACATTTTAATAAAAAAAGAGTGGGGCAATGTAAAGTTTGGAGTTTTTCATGTCATCATGGAGCTAGTATTCCTTGAAAGGATCATGGAAGAGAAACTGTCAGGAGCCATAATGAGTGATCATCCTGAGATGGCCTGCCTTGGATTATTATATAATCTGTGACAGGTTCACCCTTATTCTCAAGGCTGTAAGGAATTCATTTTAGGAAAGATTCTTGCTATTAAAATGCCTTGCCTGTTTTCATTAAACACATATAACTATCATTAAGTAACAGCCCACCCCTTTGGAGCAGATCTCTGTAGATCTACAAAGATATACTGCCTTGTAGTGATGCTATATAGACAAATAGATGATTTCTTAAGTCTTAATAACGATCCTATAATTATAGGATTTAGAATTCCTAAGATTGTAACAGCTCTTTTGTAGTGGCACGGCTATTGTCTTTTTCTGACAGTCAAAGCTGCAGTGAGAACTCTGCCAGTCTCCCAAGTGTCACCAGTTCATGGCTCTTAGATGGTAACCAGACTTTCTTCTTTTCAGAGCACATTCCAAGAGTTTGTAAAACAATTAACCAAAGGTCATAAAATGGGAACTAGCAATTTATTATAGGTGCTAGGACAGAGGATAAAATATTGACTTGGTTTATATAGAAAACTTAATAATAACTTAGTTATGGTTTTAAACCTTCAGTGAACCTGTAAAGCTGAGACAGGTGATGGATGTTTAGCCAAATAATTACTCCTAATAGATATGCATGTAAACATTCTCTGTTGTAAACTTCTATTTCAATTTATGATTTGATTTTTTGTACAAACTTGTGATGAACATTGTAACATGTGATCATGTATTCTGAAAGATGTTTAAATGCTGAGGACAAAGAGAAGTGTCAGATCTGAACTGAGAACTGAGCTGAGAGAAGACCTGAGCTGAGAACTTTTAGACAGAACACTTTTTAGACAGAACTGAACTCAAGAAGAACTTAGAAGTATAGGCATGATATTGAGAGTAAGAGCAGTGCACAGAGCAGGAGTAGACTGCAAGATCAGAAGGAGAATGCAGAGTGGAATAACGTTGACACTATAGGTAACATAAAATACAGAGATCAATGTTTAGAATGCAGGGGAAAAGAGGAAAAAAGAAGAAGCTGCAGAGAGCAGAAGAAACAGGCAGGATTTTTCTTACCATGGGACGTCCTTTCTTAATAACAAGGCAGACTTAGTTTTTTTTTCTTCTTACTAACTTGGGTTTAATTCATTTAGCATTAAAGAGGTAGTCTTTTTCTTTCTCTATGCAATAAAGATTTGAGCTAATTTTTCATCCAAAATGAGTGAGTTCTTTCTGTACCAGTGCTTGCTCTTATGCTCCATATGCATATGTAAATATGGATGTGTATGTAAGTATGTAATTGTAAGAATGTATGCATGTGTATGTGCAAGAATGTAATTGTGAGAATGTATGTAAGTTGAACCAAAAGGGTTTGAGTGGAAATGTATAAATGCCATTTCACGAATCTGTACATGAACTTACATAAGTTTATTTGTCTATGTAAAGGTTTTTCCTTCTGCAAGTGCTAGTCAGTACTCTTGGTTCAATAGAAGTTTATTGCTTCAAAATCCCCCATAGCCTGACAATCAAGAGGCATAGGGACAAATGAGAAAAGGCTCTAGCAATTAATCCTTTATCTCCTGCTGTTTTGGAATGAGGTGCTAAGTGCCAGAGACTGCAGATTCTGGCCTCAAAGGAACACAGAAGGTAGGTCAGCTATAGTAGCCTAGTAACTTAGACACAGACAAGTAAATCAGCTATAGTAGTATAGTAACTTAGACTTAGATAAGTAAACTTATTATTATACAACAACCCTAAATATCCAGTAGGACAAAGTTTGACCCTCTGTCAATGCTCTTTCTCCTCTGCTGTCCCACGAAGAACCAACCAGAAGAAGACACCCACTGGACCTGGCCGAAGGAACAGTAAGATTTTTTTTCTTTGTTTTATACAATGGTAATTACTCTGTTTGGACCTTCTAAATTTCATAGTTTGGGGAAATTATATGCTTCCTTAGTGGTGGAATAGTAGAGACTTTAGGAAGTAGACTAAGATAGAAAAATTAAGCAAGACTTTGATATTTGATAAACAAACAATGTGAGATTCATAAAATGAATACTTTTTAATTAGAAAATTTGTTCCTCAAAATTTGGTTTATATTGGCATTATTATCTATGGGCCAACTACTAAAGTAAGAAAATAGTACTTCTATAAATTAATAAAGTAACTATTACACTGAGAAATGTTAATCATTGCACCTCAGGACAAGACAAATATGTATGATTTTAGCCAAAAAAAATCAAAATATAAATCATCTCTATTAATTTTTACTCCTTCTTTTGAATTCATGATGTCTTGATATTAATCATGAACCTATTTTGCTTCATGATTGATTAATTTCTTTAAGGCCTTGTAAGTATTCATTTTTTTTTGTTAATTAGGTTATGTATACTTTTCATTGATCATGTTAGATCTGGACATGAATATAGTTTTAACAACAATGTAAGTGCCTAATTCACTAATCCTAAAGTCATGTCTTCATCTGGAGGTTTAATTTTCATGATTTATTTTTGTTTTATATTGTTAGATATTAATGTAATTTTGCCCACGTTTGTTATATGCAATGATAAATTGTCTATTTATAGGTAATACAGATTTTATTAGTGACCATATTGAAGTATAAACATTAATTAGAGGAATTACAGACTTTATAAATTACAATATTAATATATATTAAGATATATTTGACTAAAACATGGAGAAATATGCAATTCACAAATATTATTTGTAACCTATGAAAATTGTTCTATGTAGTTTTTTTCACTTTTTATTTTCATGACTTTGCTTCCATAATGAGTCATTATTTTATATCAAATTTTCTAACATATTCAATACTAAAAGATAACAAAATGAATTATTGCGAAAGTGTTTAAAACAGAAAAATTGATTTTAGAATTGGAGAAACTAAATTTATAAATTCAGGCTTTACCAATATACTGTTAACTTCATAAGTTGCCTGTAAAACCTATTGATCTGATACTTAAACATGACTGGTAAGATAAGCCTGAGAGCAACTATAGAACCTTTTACAAGGAGAACTGAAAGTTGGATTGATTTTGGCAACCAGAAAAATAAAACAAAACCAAAAAAACAAAAAGGAAAAACAGCTGGCAATAAACAAAAAAGTTGAGTTTCTGATGGATTAATTATATAGACAAAATGAAGTATAGTATGGGAAACATATTTATTAAATGGAAACATGATTCAAGAAATACAAAAGGGTCCAGAACTCCAGGTAGTTCACCTTTATATTGGCCGTCCTGATACTATAAGTGCCTAGCCACTCTATTCCCCAAAACACCCCTTCCCTTCTTTTCACAGTATCCTATACCACAACTCATGCAAAAGCTTCATGCAAGACCAGAGGCCACACCACAACCAGAACTATAGGTAGGGCATATACCACAGAACCTCCTTTGATGTCTCAATGCACACCCATTGTGCACTCAATTGTTTTTCCCTTCCTCCCCAACATATCCTGGTCCCCCGACATGGAGAACCTCTACTCAAGCACAGGACACATTGTCCAGGACAGCAAAATAGAAATAGAAAATAAGGAACAAAACAAACATACAAAAAAGATAAATGCAGAACTTGGTACCTAGACTTATAATCACCACAAGGCCAAATGCCTAGGCACCAGTGTAATAAAACAGTCAGTGTTTCCAGTCTGCTTCAATCTGGAGATTCCTCAAAAAATTGGAAATAGATCTACCTGAAGATCCAATATATCACTCTTGGACATATACTCAAAAGATTTCTCACCATGCCACAGGGGCAGGTGTTCCACTATGCTCATAGCATCTGCACTTTGGTCTTCGTTATTCTTGAATTTCATGTGGTCTGTGGATTGTATCTTGGATAATTTGAGCTTTTGAGCTAATATCTACGTATCAGTGACTACATACTGTGTGTGTGTGTGTGTGTGTGTGTGTGTCTGTATGTCTGTGTGTCTTTGTGTGATTGGGCTGCCTGAGGATGATATGTTCTAGTTCCATACATTTGCCTATGAATTTCATGAAGTCATTGTTTTTGATAGCTGAGTAGTACTCCGTTGTGTAGATGTACCACTTTTCTGTATCCATTCCTCTGTTGAAGGGCATTGGGAGGTAAGAGGCTCTCCCAATAGGAGAGACCTTAGACAAAATGCCCTACAGTGTGGAGAGGGAACTTGTAGAGTCCACCTCCATTAGAAAGACAGGGCATTAAGTGGATGGTTGTGGTTGCCATCCCACAGTCAAAAGCCCTGACTCAGAATTGTTCCTGTCTGAAGGAACTGCAGGGACAAAAATGGAAAAAAGCCTGAGAAAAAGGAGGTACAGTGACAGGCCCAAGTTGGGAGCCAGCTCAAGGGGACACCTCAAGGCCTGACACTATTACTAATGTATGGTGTGCTCACAAACAGGGTCTTATCCTTACTGCCCCAAAAGGCCCAACAAGCAGCTGAAAGACTGAGATGCAGATATTTACCCCTATCCAATGGACAAAGGCTGGTGACCGCTGTGTGTGCATTATGGAAAAGCTGGAAGAAGCTATGGAGGAGAGTGACACAATAAGAAGACCAGCAGTCTCAGCTAACCTGGACCTCCAAGATTGCTCTGACACTGACTCACCAACTGGGCAGCAAACACCAGCTGATCTGACGCTCACAACACCTTTATAGGAGAGGAATGCTGGGTCTTGATTCAGTGAGAAAGATGCACCTAATCCTCAAGAGACTTGAGGCCCCATGGAGTGGGGAGTTCTTATGAGGTTGCGGTAGGGGTTGCAGACATCCTCTTGGAGACCAGGGTGGTGGAGAGAAAGTATGGTATGTGGAACAGTCAGATGGCAGACCAGGAGGGAGCTAAAGACTGTACTATGAAAAAGATTAAGGAATAAAAAAAGAAAAAAACAGACATAAATGATTTTATACCAGCAAAACTAAAAGAAGAAAAGCAAACAAAACACACACACACACACACACACACACACACACACACACACAGAGGCACACACACCACCACCACCATCAACAACAAAATAACAGGAAGTAACAATCATTGATCATTGTTTTCTCTTAGCAACAGCGGACTCAATTCCCCCAATTAAAAGCACAGGCTGACAAAACAGATGTGAAAAGAGGATCTAACTTGCTGCTGCATACAAGGCACATCTCAACACCAAACTAGAAATTACCTCAGAGTTAACTTTTAGAAAAGGATTTTCCAAGCGAATGAACAAAAGAAGCAAAATGACATATCCATTCTAATATACAACAAAACAGGCCTTGAAAAAATTAAGCAAAAGAGACAGGGAAGGAGTCCTCATCATAGGAAAAATCCACAAAGATGACATATAAATCCTTATCATAAGGGCACTCACCTATATGAAAGAAACATTACTGAAGCGTAAATCACACATTGCCCCCTCATACATTCATAATGGGAGACTTCAATACCCCACTCTCACTAATGGTCAGGACATCCAGATAAAAACTAAGCAGAAAAATACTGAAACTCACAGATATTATAAAACAAATACCCCTAAGAGATATCTATAGAACATTTCACCCACACCCAAAAGAATATACTTTCTTCTCAGCAATTCACATAAATTTCTCCAAAATTAACTTTGTGACTCCAAAATGGTCACAAAGCAAATTTCAACTGATACAAGAAAATTGCCATAACCTTCCCCACACTAAGAGACCTTCAGAGATTAAGACTGGATTTCTACAACAACAGAAACAACAGAAAGCATAGACATTCATGCAAACTGATCACCTCTGTACTGAATGACTACTAACTCAAGACATAAATTAGAAAACTAAAAACCAAAAACCAAAAAACCATGTAATCCTAGAATTGAATTAAAGTGGATATACAATATATCCAAACTAATGGGACACAATGAAAGCAGGGCAAAGAGAAAAGTTCGGAGCACTAACCACCTACATGAAAACAATTGAGGTCTTCTGTTGTTGTTAGTGATTGCTTATTTTACTTAATCACTTATATACTGCTCACTGCCTGGACACCCACTCCCACAGTCCTTACGCCCCTCTCCCTCTCCATCTCCTTGGAGTGGATGGAACCTCCTTGCTAATACCCCTATCCTGGCGCATCAAATCCCTGCTAGGTTAGGTTCTTCCTCTTTCACTGAGGCAAGACAAGGCAGCCCAGCTAGAAGAACATACCCCATAGACAGGCAACAGCTTTTGGGATAGCCCCTGCTCCAGGTGTTCAGGACCCACATGAAAACCAAAGTGCTCATCTGCCACATATATGTGAGGCAGCCTAGGTACAGCCTGTGTACCTTCTTTGATTGGTGGTTCAGTCTCTGAGAGACCCAAGGGTCCAGGTAACATGATTCTGTCTGTCTTTTTGTGGAGTTCCTATCCTCTCTGCAGCCAGAGATCCTTTCTCCCATTTTTCTGTTAGTGTTCCCAATCTCCATCCACTGTTTGGCTGTGAGTGTCTGCATCTGTCTCAGTAGGCTGTTGGATGGAGCCTCTTTGAGTACTGCCATGCTCTACACCTATCTGGAAGCATAACAGAATATCATTAATGGAGCCAAGGATTGGTGCTTGCCCATGGGTTGGGTCTCAAGTTAGGCCGGTTATTAGAGGTTGGCTATTTCCTTAGCCTCTTCTTCATTACCATCCCTGCATTTCTTGTAGACAGGATACATTATAGAATGAAAGTCTTGTGGATGGGTTGATGTTCCTGCCTCTCCATTGCCTGTCTATAGGAGGTGACCTCTTTAGGCTCCAATGCTGTGAATATTCAATGCTGAAAGTCACAGTTAAAGATACCCCATTGATTATTAGGTGCCTCTCTTATTCTAGGTCTTGTTCTGGAGATGTTTCCTAGCTACCCAACCAGTCAGTTGCTGATTACCATTCATTCTCATGTCTATTTACCATGCTCCTCCCCACTCCTGATCCTTAACTCCCCCACTCCCATCCTTCCACCTACTCCCCCCCTTCATCTTCCTCTTTTGACTACTTCATCACTCCTTCTAAGAGAGATTCAAGCACTCTTGCTTATGCCTTCCTTTTTGTTTAACTCCCTTGGGTCTGTGGATTGCAGCAATGATATCCTGTATTTTTTGGCCAATATTCACTTATAAGTGAGTACATACAGTGAATGTCCTGGAATGATATTACCTCACTCAAAATGATCAATCCATTTGACTGCAACATTCATGATGTTTTTGTTTTTAATAGCTGAATATTATTCTATTGCTTACATGTCCCACATTTTCTTTATGTATTTTTCAGTTGAGGGACATCTAGATTGTTTCCAGAAACTGACTATTACAAAGAAACCTGCTCCAAACATAGCCAAGCAAGTGTCTTAGTAGGATGGTGGAACATTTTTTAGATATATGCCCAAGAATGGATTTTGCCAAAGGCTACTTTCAGTATCTAATGAGATAATTGTATGATTATTTTCCTTTAGTTTGTTTTTAGTGGAATAAATTTATGGATTTTCATATATATTCAACTATCCCTCTATCCCAGGATGAAGCTTACTTGATCATGGTGGTGATATTTTTGATATGTTCTCAGATCCATTTTGGGAGTATTTTATTGTGTATTTTTACATCGATGTTCATAAGAAAAATCGCTCTCATGCTCTTTTTCTTTGTGGGAATAATTTCTGTCATGAATATATATGTAAAAATACTCAACAAAATACTGACAAATCCAAGAACATATTGAGATCAGCCACCATGATCAAATAGGCTTCAACCCAGATGTTAAAACCTGAAAATGAGTCAATGTAATCCACCATGTAAAAAAAGGGGGGAGAGAAAAATATATAATCATATCACTAGGCAACTAGGGAATGCCTACAGCTGAGAAAAAAAAAAACTTCAGCTGTGTGACTGGATAAATCAATAACCCATAACAATCAGTAACTCTATATACAAGCGGCAAACAGACTGAGAAAGAAATCAGAAAAATAATACACATCACAAGAGCCACAAACAATATTAAGTGTCTTGGAGTATCCCTAACCAAGTAAATAAAAGACTTGTGTGACAAAAA
Source organism: Rattus rattus (assembly GCF_011064425.1). Classification (NCBI taxonomy): domain Eukaryota; kingdom Metazoa; phylum Chordata; class Mammalia; order Rodentia; family Muridae; genus Rattus; species Rattus rattus. Next base: position 47,108,855 of record NC_046171.1, read on the forward strand.
TATCGAGTCTTTGAAGAAAATAATTGAAGAATATATAAGAAAATAGAAACAACTTCCATACTCATGGATTAGAAGAATTAACACAGTAAAAATGGACATCATGCCAAAAGCAATCTACAGATTCAATTTGCAATTCCAGTTAAAATTCCAACACACTTCTTTATTGACCTAAAAAGAACAATACTCAGTTTTGAATAGAAAAACAAAACACGTAGGATAACTAAGAAAATCCTAAACAAGAAAAAAATTACAAAAAAGAACATCCAGAGGTATCATCATTCCTGATTTCAGATTGAATTACAGAGCTATGATAATAATAACTTTGCGCTACTTGCATAAAATCCATTCAATTATCAATGCAGTCAAGTTAAAACTCAGACATCAAATCACACACTATAGACATCTAGTTTTGAATAAAGAGGCCAAAAATACATCCTACAAACCATTTTCAACAAATGATTGAGTCAAAATTAATATCTGCATGTCCAAGATTGCAATTAGACCCATATATATTTCCATGCTCAAAACTCAATTTGATATCCAGAGGACCTAGCTCAAACCCATGCAGGTTCTGTGATTGTCACTTCTCTGTGATCCTATAAGTCATGCTTAGTTAAATTTTTTCAACCTTGTTCTGCTGTGTCTTCAATCCCTCTGGCTATAATAATCTCCTCACTGCCCACTTCTGCAGGATATAACTCCTAATGTTTAGGTGTAGTCTCTAAATCTGCCCATATCAGCTGCCACATGACACTTTTCTGATGACCATTAGCCTAGACACTGATTTACAAGTATAGCAGATTATCTATATGAATCATTTCATTGACTTTTGATGGGTCAGTCTTCAGAGATTTTCATGCTAGGTCTCTGAGCCACTCAACTTTCAATTTCTGCCCATCCAGCCAGTGTCAATCAGGGATTCCCTCTCATGGATTGGTCCACAAATTTGAACTGGCATTGGTTGTCCACTCTCAAAAGTTCTAACTCACCATCGATTCAACACATTTTGTAGGAATAATAGGTGTGGGCCAAAGTTTTTGTGGTTGGGTTGGTATCCCTATCTCCCACTGAGAGCTTTCCCTGGTTACTAGAGATAGCTATTTTTTCTTTCATTTTTAAACAGTATTCCACTATGTCTGTACCACATTTTTTTATCCATTCTCTGTTTGGGGGAACATCTAGGTTAGTTCCAGTTTTTAGCTATTATGATTGAAGCTGTTATGAACATAGTTGATCAAATTCCATAGCAGTAGGATAGTGTCTACTTGGGCAGTAGGTTATGCCCAAGACTGGTATAGCTGGGTCTTAAAGTAGATTGATTTCCAATTTTCTTGATGAACAACCATACTTATTTCCATAGTAGTTGTACAAGCTTGTACTCCCACAAGCAGTGTAGGAGTGTTCTCCTTGTTCTACATCTTTGCCAGCATGAGCTGTCACTTGTGTTACTAATCTTAGCCATTCTGACATGATTAAGATGGATTCTCAAAATAGTTTTGATTTTTATTTCCATAATAGATAAGAGTATTCCACATATCTTTAAGAGTTTCTCAGCTATTTCAAATTCTTCTATTGAGAATTCTTTGTTTAGCTCTGTTCCTTGTTTTTCAATGGATTTCTTGTTGCCTAGTTTCTTGAATTCTTTATATATTTTGCATACTAGCCCTCTATCAAATACATTGGTAAAAATATTTTTTCATTCTGTGAACTGCATTTTTTATCCTATTGACATTGCTTTGTCTTGCACAAATGTTTCAGTTTCATGAGGTTTCAATTTTAATTACTGATCTTAGTATCTGTGTTAATGCTTTTTTTTTTTTTTAGGATGCTGTCTCCTGTGCCTATGTGCCTATGTCTCCAGGCCCGAGACCAGAGGTAAGACCAACTTTTCTGCTCCAAGTTACGTTCCTCGTGGACTCAGTACACAGGCCCACAGGAACACCTGAAGACAAGTAGACAAGAATGACTACAAGCCTAAAAGCAGAACACTCTGTTCCCATAACTGGCTGAAAGAGAACAGGAAAACAGGTCTACAGTACTCCTGACACACAGGCCTATAGGATGGTCTAACCACTGTCAGAAATAGCAGAACAAGGTAACACCAGCGACAACGTGATGTCAAGAGGCAAGCACAGGAACCCAAGGAACAGAAGCCAAGACTACATGGCATCATCGGAGCCCAATTTTCCCACCAAAGCAAACACTGAATATCCAAACACACCAGAAAAGCAAGATCTAGATTTAAAATCACATTTGATCATGATGATGGAGGACTTCAAGAAAAACATAAAGAACTCCCTTAGAGAAAGGCAGAAAAACACAAATAAACAAACAGAAGCCTATAGAGAGGAAATGCAAAAATCCCTGAAAGAATTACAGGAAAACACAATCAAACAGGTGAAGGAATTAAAAATGGAAATAGAAGTAAGAAAGAAAGCACAAAGGGAGACAACCCTGGATATAGAAAACCAAAGGAAGAGACAAGGAGCCGTAGATACGAGCATCACCAACAGAATGCAAGAGATAGAAGAGAGAATCTCAGGAGCAGAAGATTCCAAAGGACAGAATGTGACCCCTCCTCATAAAATAGTAAATGCTGCACAATAAAAAATACAATGAGCTTTCATAAATTGCACTAAGAAGAGAAATATGCTTGGAACAAATAGGTGAATAAAAGCACTCATTTTAGGTGAGGTCCAAGGATAAAGCCACAGGCACATACTATGACAAAGCAAGATCATGTGAATGTGTTGCTTTGAACTTATAATGAGCTTACAGAATGAAACATGGCTTTGAACTTACTATCGACATCCTTCAGTTACTCTGCTTTTGTGTAACATTTCATCTATGTAGTAATCTTACAAAAACTATTGTCTAAGAAGGTGTAAAAAGGCTAGAGAGAAAAAAATGAAGTATGGCATTGTGGCTCAGTCCCATTCACCAATTACATGTGTGTGTGTGTGTGTGTGTGTGTGTGTGTGTGTGTGTGTATGATATATATATATATATGTATATATGACTGTGACTGACTAAATGTATGTACATATGTATGTGTGTGGGTAAATGTGTACGTATGTAATTATGCATGAACAATTGTGGAATTACTGAGACAGGTGTCCCTGTGTGTCTATATATGTGCTTGAACTCTCCCTTTCTTTCTGTTCTTTGTTCTCTGGCTCATGAAGTGTTAATGTACTCCAAGATTCTCAGCCATCATGAAAGGGGCTCTTGAGTCAGAGAGAAATTAAGCCTTTGTTGTTGTTGGTGGTGGTGGTGCTGTTGTTGTTGTTGTTGTTGATAATGGTGATGATGATGATGATGATGACAATGACGATGATGATGATGATCCTGAGGTGCTATCAGTATTTGTTAGCTAAAGAATGGCCAAAGAATGTTAAATTGCAGGAGGTCTTCAGCTTCTGGTTTCCAGAACAATAAGAGTTACAAGGCCAGAGGTCATCATCAGCATTTGGTCTTCTTTTGATGCTGTGTTCAACCTCAGTAACTGACTCTGCTGGGCCTTGTCCCTAGCAGTCTATATCTCTTATAGGAAGATGAGCTGAGTTTGCTTTTTCCAGGAAGCTCCTCTGGTCTTAGGGACTTTTTTGCAGATTGACTTGTCTAGTTTTGGGACAGGATCTAGTGAATCTGGTCAGTTTCAAGGAGTTCCCAAAGCTATTTCCAGGCAGTTTTCTTCTTCCATAAAGAGCTTCCCTGCAGGGTGGGATGTTACTGTCTCAGAGAAAAGGATTCACAGCAATGATGCACAAAGTAACTATTATAAATATTTGAAATATATTGATATACATTTTCATTATAATCATAAAACCTGAGTTTTATGATCATGAGTTAAATTGTAATATCATTTGTCTATCCCTTCTTCATCCATTTTCCAAGATCTATACCTTTTTACAAATATTTATAAGTAAATGGGATTAATTAATCTTCATATAAACTCTGTATATTAAAGCTTACAGAGGATATAATGTGTTTTGAAAAACAGATTTTCTTAAGTGATTGTGTTTCTGTTAATCTTGAAAAATAATAGTAATTATCTATTTAAATTGTTAGTTTGATGAAAAAGCAATGTAAAACAGGAATAGTTTTCATTTGTCCCCAAACACCCCAAGGACATATAAGAATAAGAGATGAAATGTGATTTCATTCTATTGCAAGCTCATGTCAAATCTACCCAGTGCTTTCTCCATTCACCCTTGGCCAATATGTTTGTCACCTTTCCTGAAACTCAGCAGGTGTGGTTTTATTTATGTTGTTTCTTTTTGTATTGCCTATATGTCTTTTTTATACCTCTTCATAGGATAAAAGTATTCAACAACAATTAATTTTATATTTCAAATTAATTAGAAGCAAATAAAGAACTTGAAATGTTTGTAACATATACAAGTGATAATATTTTAGATAATAAATGTGGCAATTGCCATGTTTTGATGACTATCCAATATGCCTATGTCAATACTTCAGCTTATACCCAATAAATATGTATATAATAATATGTCATTCAAAATGAAATTATAAGAGCTTTACCAACAATACATAAAATATAGATCTGATCTTCTGAGTTAAAAGGAAATATAACTGACTGATATGAAATGTGGAGCTTCCTTCATCTTGAGTCTTCTCTATCTCGGCACAAGCAATAGTCATACTTATACCTTTACTTTTCGCTGTGCCTTGATATATACTATTTACTTGGATGCTCCTTGTGTGTTGGCTTCTTTTGATTCAAGGGCTCATGTGTTCTGTCAACATCCAAGATATTAGATTTCTCACATTTCAGACTGCAATCAACAACATCTCAGATCATTGAAGATTGATGCTGTTGTTTGTTTATATGTTCCATTGGCTATACTAGTGACCAAAGGACACTGTAGGAGGCAAATATTCTGCCACCGAATTTTGGTCCTACCTTATTCACTGCTTCTCAATAACCCAGTTATTACTGACCATGAAGAGTTGATCACATGCAGATTTTCCAAGTCAATATTCAGTATTATATGGAAAAAAGATTGCATGGTTGTGAATATTTAGTTCATAAATCTTGGTAAATATTACAAACAATGAATATTTTATTCTATAAAATTCCATGAAAGAAATTCATAGGTCAATACAAGATTTAAAATAGAAACCTGAGCTACACTCTCTTCAAAATATTATAGAATATATTTTTATAGTATTCCTAGGTATCCAAGACTGCCCTCCACTCCACATTGTTCCTGCCTCTATTTCAGAGTACTGTGATTACAAGTATATGCTAAGACAGAAGATAGCATTATTTTCTACAAATTATTTAATATAAAAAACACTTAACATGGTAAATGATCACAGACATACACATTTAATTTAGACTGATTAACTCAGAGTTATGTCACTAGCTTACATGATTTGACCAGTCATCGTTTTGGAACATCTGAGAAAAGTCTGGATCAAATGTGCAAATGAAGTGTTGCTACATTCTCTACCACTGTTAAAGTAGAACAAACTCTTCTTGACTAAGAGAAATGTGCTTATGGATCAGAAGGATTTACAGAGAGAAAATGGTCATCTTACTAAAAGCAATCTACAAATTCAATACAATTCCAATCAAAATTCCAACATACTTCTTTTCAAACATGGAAAGAGCAATTCTCAGTTTCATATAGAAAAGCAAAAACCAGAATAGACCAAAAAGTTGTGAAGAATAAGAGAATTTCTTGGAGAATCACATCTCTGACCATAAGCAATAGTGATTGATAATGAATACAGAGCAATAGTCATGAAAACCTCATGGTATTTGTAGAGACAGACAGTTTGGTCAACGAAAGAGAACTGAAAACCCAAAAGTAAATCCACACACAACTCCAGGCACTTGATCTTTGACAGAGAAGCACAAACCATAGAGTGGAAGAAAAAAAGAAGAAAGCATCTTCAACAAATGGTACTAGACTATCTTGTGTTCTACATGTAGAAGACTGCAAAATGATCCTTATTTATCACCCTAAACAAAGCTCAAGACCAAGTGGATCAAGAATGTGCAAATAAAAGCAGATATACTGCATCTAATAGAAAAGAAAGTGGGAAATAGCTTCGAACTCATTGGCACAGGGAGACATTTCCTAAGCAGATTTTCATTAGCTGTGACACTAAGATCAACAGTTGAATAAAAGCACTTATTGAAACTGAAAATCTTCAACAAACACTGTCAATAGGACAAAACACTAACCTATAGTATGGGAAAAGATCTTCACTAACCCTGTATCTGACAGAAGGCCAATATCCAAAATACATGAAGAACTCAAGAGGATAGATTTCAAAAACAAAACAAAACAAAACAAAACAAAAAAAACAAAACAAAAAAAAACCCAAATAATCCAATTTTAAAAAATAGAGTATGGAACTAAAAAGAGAATTCTCAACAGAGGTTTCTCAAATGGATGAGAAGGACATGAGGAAATATTCAACATCCTTAGTTAACAGGAAAATGCCAATCTAAATGACCCTAAGATTCCCCTTTATACCAATCAGAAAGGCTAAGATGAAAAACTCAAGTGATAGCCCATGCTGGTTAGAATGTAGAGAGTGGGAAACACTGCTCCATAGCTGGTGGGATTGTTATCTGGTACAACCACTCTGGATATCAATCCAGAATTGTTGTTGTAATAATATAAAAATAAAAAAAAGTAAGGTTGTCTTTTTCCCCGCTAGCTCTGTACCACGGTGCCCCAAGATATCTGCTAGATATCTTGGCGGAAACACAGCCCAGCCACACACTTTCTTACACTCAAACCCTCACATAAAAGAACACACAACACAATAATCTTAGATCCAATTGGTAAAATATAATTGCCCACTTAAACATACAAAGCCCGGTCCCATCCATCCCTTGAGAACATTAATAACAACCTGTAAATACACAGAGCAGAATCTTAACATCATCTGCCATGGCTTCTCCCCTCTCTCCGTCTCCTCCCTCTCTCCTAGTCTCCTCCTCTTCTTTCAAACTTCTCTCCCACCCATTCTTCTTTCTCCTCCAATGACAGGCCTCCTTCTATCCTGTACCTGCCCCTCACCAGTACTTTACAAATTCAATGGAGAGGTGGTTTTGGTGAAGTCACCTGAGTTCTGAGTCCTTGACTAGGCAGCTGTCCTTGGGCCAGTGGAATTAGCATCAAAATACAGTAACTTCAGGGCAAACCACAGCACAGAATTTCCTCAGAAAATTTAAAGTAGTTTTACCTAAAGACCCATCTATACCAATCGTCAGCATATCTCCAAAAGATGTTCCACAATATCACAAGGACATGTGTTCCTCTATGTTTGGAGCAGCCTTATTTGTAATAGCCTGAAACTGGAAGTAAACCAGGTGTCCCTCAAACAAAGGATGAATACAGGAAATGTGTTTCACTTATGCAATATATGCAGTACTGTATAATTTTGCAGGCAAGTGGATGGTACCTGAAAATATCCTCCTGATAGAAGTAGCCCAGACCCCAAAGGACATGCATGGTATGTACTCACTTATAAGTGGCTATTATCTAAAATGTACAGAATACCCATGATGTACCACACAGACCATAAGACCTTAAATAAGAAGGAAGCCCCAGATGAAAATGCTTAAATCCCACTTAGAAGGGGAACAGAATAATCATGGGAAACAGAGGGATACTGCACATTTCTTTACGAGAATCTCAATCTCTAGAGTCACAGCTTACTAGATCTTGATCATGCAACTTCATGAATCTACTTTCTGATTGAATCAGTAAAAATAAATAAACAAATAATAAAATAAAAGTACAGCTGTTTTTATCTTTTTAGTCCTTTGCTACATTTGCTTAATATTGTGGATTTGGTCAACATTGAGCTTTCTTACTTTCTAAAGTCTCAATTCTGCTCATAAGGCTAGATATGTACCTTGTGTCTGACCTTCATGCCAGCTTAAATGCCATTAGCTCTATTCCCTTTTCTACTCCAGGTAATTTCTGAAGTTATCCAATTGCCTACCATATTTTTTTAAATTATAATAAAGTTGCCTTTGAACTCCTGTTTGAGTCTATTCTTCAATTATTTTATTAATAAGATAAGAGCCTCAAGAGAGGGTCCTGATTTCCTCTATATCATCAGGCTGTCTGAGTCAGAAATATTAATATTTGACAGATATTAATTATAGAAAGTAGGTCCAATGTTTGCCTTGCATTCTGTCCTGGGAGTTTATCAACAGAAAGAAGAAGAAAATCTGATCAGTCATGATTTATCTTGGACTGGAGAAGTCACAACATAGAACTAAGAGACCATGCACTTTTATTTCCAAGGCAGATATTAGAGAGTGAACTCCATAGAGAATGGGCTTCAGTCATCCACAGAAAAAACTAATAGGATTTTCTAGGATTCTGAATAAACTCTTAGCTCCAACAAGATGCTAGAATTTTATTAAATTTAGGAGTATAAAGTAGAATATCTCATGCCTCATGAAAAAAAAATGAAAGCATAAATTTTTTTGAAAATACTATTTGTGAGTCTAAAGCTTGATCTGAGCACATAGTCCATAAAACACATGATTTCTTCATGTAAATTAACATATATTATGGGCAATAGCCAACAATGAAATGATTTTTCATTTATATTTCCTTGGGCTGGGCATATAGCTCAATTGAAGTCTTCCCCAAGCCCTGTTTACAGGAATGAATATTGCAACAACTAAAATGTTCTAGTTTTACTTTTCTATTACTATGATAAACAAAACAAAACAAAAATAATCAAAATAACAAAAACCAAAACCAAACAAAAACAAGGAAACATGTCCAAAGCAACTTCAGGGAGGAAAGGATGTGTTTGGCTTGCACTTCTGTATCACACTCCATCACTATGGGAAGTCAGAGGGGAACTCACAGAGAAAGAAAGAAACTGAAAGATCACTAAAACAAAAAGCTTCCTTTTATCTTTGTCCGTATGACTTGCTCAATTTCCTTTCTTAAAAGACAAAAAACTACATACCCAGGGAAGGCAATAGACAGACTATGCTCAACACTAACTTATCAATAATATATCAAGAAAATACCAAGACAGACATGCTAATAGGCAAATCTGATTAAGATAATTCTTTGTTGAGGCTTCCTCTTCCCCAGTGGCGCTAACTTATATCAAGGTGACAGCAACAAACCAAAATAAATGTAAAGATATCAAATCCACTTGGTTCATAACTTCTGTTAGTCTCATTATGTCTAGTTTCTATGATTTGTGCATTGATAAGAATGATGTGTTGAAGTCTCCCACTATTATTGTGTGAGGTGCAGTGTATGCATTGAGCTTTAGCAGCGTTTTTTTTTATGAATGTGGGCACTCTTCCATTTGGAACTTAGATGTTCGGAATTGAGAGTTCATCTTGGAAAATTTTTCCTTTGATGAGTATGAAGTATTCTTCCATATCTTTTTTTAGTAACTCTTGGTTGAAAGTCAATTTTATTTGATATTAGAATGGCTACTCCAGCTTGTTTCTTGGGACCATTTGCTTGGAAATTTCTTTTCTAGCATATTACTCTTAGGTAGTGTCCATCTTTGCTACTGAGGCATGTTTCTTGTCTGCAGGCAAATGCTGGGTTTTGTTTACATATCCAGTCTGTTAGTCTGTGTCTTTTTATTCCAAAATTATGTCCGTTGATGATAAGAGATATTAAGGAATAGTGATTGTTGTTTCCTGTTTTGTTGTTAGAGATGGAACTAACATTTTGTGTTTGTGTGTCTCATTCTGTCTAGTTTACTAGAAGATTACTTTCTTGCTTTGTCTATGCTGTAGTTTCCCTCCTTGTGTTGGAGTTTTTAAATCTATTATCCTTTGTAGGGTTGAGATTTGGAAATATACTTTAATTTGGGTTTTGTCAGTGAATATCTTGGTTTCTCCATCTATAGTAATTGAGAGCTTTGCTGGATACAGTAACCCGGGATGGCATTTGTGTTCTCTTAGGGTCTGTATGACATCTGTTCAGGATCTTCTAGCTTTCATAGTCTCTGTTGAGAAGTCTGGTGTAATTCTGATAGGTCTGCCTTTATATGTTATTTGACCTTTTTCTCTTACTGCTTTTAATATTCTTTCTTTGTTTTGCGTATTTGGTGTTTTGACTATTATTATGTGATGGGGGAATTTCTTTTCTGGTCCAATCTATTTGGAGTTCTGTAGGCTTCTTGTATGTTCATGGTCATCTCTTTCTTAGGTTAGGAAAGTTCTTTTCTACAATTTTGTTGAAGATAATTACTGGCCCTTTAAGTTGGGAATCTTCACATCCACCAAATAATAATAATAATAATAATAATAGTAATAGTAATAATAATAATAGAAACAACTTTCTTCTTTCTCCAGGCTCATAGATAATTTTAAAATATTCATATAGAAGAGAGTACATATAAATAAATATATAACCTGTAAGACCTCCTTAGCAATGGAAATAAGACAATTCAGTAGAATGTGTATATACTGCAATATATATATATATGTTTATGCATATATTATGTTGAAATCAAAACATAGGAAACATTAACATTTATGTTTGTTATTAAATGAAATTTTGATGTTAATTATTATTTCAGAGGTAGTTTTATAAGAATCCCAAGTCCAAACTTTCCAGTGTCTATTGAAACTCCTCTAGTTTTGAAGGCCTTAAAGACTGATTGGCAAGTTTACATGATACATTTTAATGATTGATATCTTTATAACCTACAAAGTTTAAAATACAATTTTCTAAAAAAGATACTTGGTTTAAGAATAGAGCTACACATAATTTACTGAGAATGAGGTATTGAAAGTCTGTGCATTATTTATATGTGTTTTGCTCATCTGTCAAGGGAAGAAGGGAAGATAATGCTCTATATTATACTCATTGATTGTCTCTGGTAATAAGCCCAACATTTGAAGTAATAAAAACATCTTACGTATTCCTCTTTCCAAGATTTTCATATATACTTATTCTGTTCTTTAATCATTAAATGCAGAATTTAACTACTTTCTTGCATACATTATTTATGCTTTATGTTTGCTGTTATGCTGTAGGATTAAAGAATTCAACAATCTACAAATTATTGTATCTATCTTTTATTAAAGAAATAAAACACTCTTCACAAGGAAACTGTAAAGCTACCATGTACTTGCCAGGAAAGTAAGGGGACTCCAATGGAGGAGATAGAGAAAAGACTATATGAGCTGAAGGGGCTTGCAACCCCAAAGGAAGTACAACAACATCAACCAACCAGCCCCCACCAGAACTCCCAGGGAGTAAACCACCAACCAATAAGTACACATGGAGGGACACATGACTCCAGCCTCATATGTAGCAGAGGATGGCATTGTCCAGCATCAACAGGAGAAAAAGCCCATGATTCTGTGAATGCTCACTTCTCCAATGTAGGGTAATGACAGGGCATTGAGTTTAAGAGTGGGTGGGTGGGAGTGGGTGCATCCTCATAGAAGGGGAAGGGGGAAGGTTTATGGGGGAGCAGATAACATTTGAAATATAAATACATAAAAATCCAAGAAAAATAAAATTAAAAATAAAACTAATATATGAAAAAAGAAGTTATATCATTTTTACTTAAGTAGAATATACATATTTATTTAAATGTATCATTATTATTTAAATGTATCATCATTATTTAAATGATGTTTTGCCATTTCGGATGACAAGATTCGTCATACAGAGTAAGAAACCTCTATAGTACCAAGTATGAAAAACACACCTTCCAGTTTGTAGTCAGGGGAATTCAAGGGAATTTCAAATCAATGCAAACTCTTTCTGTTGCCCTTGGTTTCTTCTTAGAGGTTGAAGGTAAATATTTTTGTATACCATTCACTTCAGAAACAAGACTCAGAGAATTTAACCTGGAAATGAGCTGAAAGCCTCTTTGTTGATGTCTCGCTTTCTAGTTACCAAAAGACAGTATGCAAGCTTCAAAGGAAGGAATGCAAACAATAGTCTGACCATGAAAATCTCCAACAGAATAAGGTATCCCTGAGGATACAGTACTGACACTCATATCTTGGCCCATAAACAACAGTTGTCTAATAGGATTAAAGCTCAACAGGAGGGCAATTATGCCTAGTAGTGGGAACTTAACACTTGAGCAGGACTTGTGAGGTCATGGGTTTTAGAGGAGAACCTCCTACTGCCATTATTACTAAAAGAGAAAAATTCCTAACAGCATTCTAAATATCCAGTGTTAAGTGGAGCTTTCACCTTTTATTGAAGAAAGTTCTTTCTGAACCAGGAAACAATTGTTACAGAAAAGTATAACTGGTACAAATACAGAGTTCAGTTGATCATGGGGTGCCCAGTTGCGGTTGATACATTTATAACACAGCTCCTGAACCTAAGGCTCACGGAATATGGCAGATGAGGAGACAGAAATATGGCTAGGGCTAGAGAGCCAGAAAATCTCATACATGATTGTGTCTTCTGGAGATTGTAGTGATGTTTCACCCAAGAAGTAGGATGGCTGTCTGAACAAGAGCCAAACAAAGACAATATCAAAAGACATGCTACAATGAAAATGATAAATTCAAGCGATAAATCTCACGAGGCCCCACCCACTGGCAAAGCATTGTAGGGAATTAAGAAATGTTGAAGGTGGAAAAAAAGTCTTCCTAGGAAATGAGCCTCCTAATTACTTGCCCAATACCAATTAATTAACCCTGAGGGAACATTAAATGTTTCCACCAGGATTTATTTACATGTTTTTATATATATAACTATATAGCTGATAATAACAATTAAAGAAAAAGAGACCATGAATTTAAGGGAGGGTGCATCGGAAGGATTGGAAGAGGGCTAAAAGGGGAATGCCATTTTAATTTAATTCTTATTTTATAATTACTGCTTTAAACAAATTTAAAATCTCTAAAGTTATTACTACTAGAAAAAATTTATTAAATATTAATTTAAATATCCAAAGAAAAAGTAAATAAAATTGATTTTTTAAAGAAATTCTTTTATGTTTATTAATGGACTAATGAGGTTCCTTCTTTGTTATCTTCAAGAGCAATGAATCCTGTAGTTGTCCAGTAATTTGTTCATATATGAACATAGAAAATATTTTCTCATTCTATTTTTATTAACAAAGTGATACACATTTTCAGGGATTATGATTGTTAGTCTAATACTAACAACATGTTTGTAGAAATATACGGTGTGACTGAATGTACTGAGAAAGACTTCAAGTCAGACTTAGCAGACACACGAGACATTTGCCTTATTTTTATTAAAATAAATTGAGTTATATACAAGTGTATGTTGCTTCTGATCTAAAGATACAATCCATTCCATCTTTATTATTTCTCAAGGACAACATCAGCCTTTAAATTCTACCAGCTATATTTTTCATACTGTATTTCCAAGACTCCTAATCTTAGCCTAAAGTCTGTTGACTAAGTAGCATTAAAATAAAATAGAGTACTAAATTCAGCATACTATTCAGGAACTGGTCTATTTCCCATTATAATTACTCTATTGAATAGAGGACATTTTAATTTAAAAAATTTTTAAAGCACAGAAAATTAAAAATTTGTTTTGGCATTTCAATGAATAAGTTTTAACCCAATCCCAGGATATATATCAAAGTTGCTAAATCTATTGCTCAGGGAAGTTCAAAGAAGAGGGAGCACAAAGATATAAGGACCAGAGTGTTGTAATAGAGTGTAGTTTACACACACACACACACACACACACACACACACACACACACACACACACACACACACTAAATCTGGCTATGTGCTGACATCAGAGGTTTTGCCCACACCCACAGCTAGCTCCTTCGTGGCCTTCTTACCCTGGTTCCTGTGCTAGTTTGCTAGGCTAACCAAACCAGTTTAATCTGAAATGTCAGGAGCTACTGCTTGCATTTCTCAAGCTACCCTCTGTGGCTGGCCTGCAGACCGACCACCAGCTACCACTCAACTCTCCTTAGCCCGTGAAAGGAAAACACTAGAGGCTTATATTATACCAGGCAGATTTATAATGGTAAATCTCCAACCCCAAAATGCCCGTGCAAAGAACACACAACTCAGTTACTATGAATGCAAACTGCATATCCAGATTGGGCAAATATACCACCACACTTCTCTATTGCACAGCTATAAAATCCCTAGCCACCTGCGGCTCCTCCAAGCCAGGTGAGTCTATTCCATCTTCGACCTTTCCTTCCTCCAGCTTCTTCTCTCTCAGTCCTCCATCTCTACTTCTGTCTCCTCCTTCTCTCTCCTCTCTAAATTTTCAGCTCCGCCTTTTTCTTCCATGGCCCAATCACAGGCTCTAGGCTTATATGGCGAATTAAGATTTCACCTGACATCTGAGTATGTGATCTACTATTCATCAGGGCACCCTTCTGGAGGGAGCAGAAAATACAAACAGCAATCCACAACAGAATGCCAGTTGTTTTGTTGTGTAACACTGCTACAAATGGCTATATAACAAAGGCTAAACAATGGTGAAAGGAGTAGATATCTCTTGGGACACAGACCAGGAATGGAGGCATATGAAGAGATTTTTGAGTGCTTGTGAGAACAGTCCAAGATTGAGACAAGGGTCTTGTGATCTCAGGCTTTTATAAACATAGAATTGTCCTTGGAATGTGTTTTCATGCTCCTCCCTGGTATGTCAGATGGAAGTGAGTTTATTGCAGACCACTCACTATTTTCTGCCGTTGTTATTTCATTAAATGTTTAATTTATCCTTTGTAAATCTCTATGGGAAAGCCTTTTGTCACATACAGCTCATACATGTAAACACAGTTTGAATTCAAATGAGACCTTTATTCCTACGATCTTTCTTAATACTCAGAGTATAAATTGTTTGATGCTCTGAATAAAGTTGACTATATTGCATGAGACTTTAATCCACCTCATTTATGGGCTCCATTTTTCCAGATTCCACTGCCTCTAGAGATATGACAGGCAAGCTAACGTGGAAGTGTAAAAATATTTTGAGATTCTATTTTTTGACAAATAATTACATGCAACAAATGACTGCTGAGAGGAGGATTAATTTTTCCCAAGGTTGTTCTCCCTTATTAGCTGTAGAATGAAAAGTGGTCAGCAAAAATTGACTCAGCCAGTTCTATTTATATATTTGTAAATACACAGATGTAGATTAATATGTTGTTATGTAATGACAACATTAAAAGTAAAAGAGGCTGTCAATTTGAGAGAGGGTAGGAAGACGAGAAGAGTTGGAGGGAAGAGAGGGAAGAAAAAAGTTTAATTCAAATTTAATAACAGATATTAATAATATATTACCCTAGTACAAATATGCATGATAAATTTATTTTTGTGGAACAGATTAATTTTAGTTTTAAAATAGAAAATTAAAAGACTTCTTAAAGAAAATATCTCTAGTAAAAGTTTTTTTATAAATATAAATAACTACCATCCTTGCTACAATATTTCTGAATACATAACCTGTGCCCAAGGTTATGTATAGAAAGGCATACTATAATTAATTGGCTAGATAGGCAATTAGCTTTTTGTTACCAACATTTTTGTGTATGATAAAACTTACGATGAACTTCTTTTGAAACTATAGATACTTTGCAAATTTACCAATAAACAATTATTTTCTTTCATTTTGGTCTTATTTTTTTGACAGGCTTTAACTTTGCACTGTAACCTCATACTTTCAAGCCTGTCATTAGCTCCAAGATTCTAAAAAAGGTTTTCAATTCTCTACCAAAATACTTTCCTAGAGCATAATTTAAAAAATAAAGAAACTTATTTTTTCTGTTCTCACACATATTTTCAAAAATCCCTTTACAATGTATGTCTGTTTGCAATATAATCACTTATGTTCCCATGTAATTTAATTACGTTTTCTCTCTCCTCAAACAATGACCAAAGAGAGGGGTGGTGGACCTAAAAGTGGCATTGGATAAGCATAATATACTACATTATTAAAAATAGATGAAATTGTCAATAAACAAATTTTAATGAAAAATATTCAAAAATAATTGTAAATACATCTCTTATGCTTCTTTAAATGAATTCAAATTTATTCATTTTATTTGTTTCTGGTATTATTATATGTCATAGTCTTTGGAAAGAATCCCTAGCTATTAGTGTTAATTGATTTGCTTAACATCTAATGCAGCCTTTAGTGATCATCAAAATCACATTTTTTGCTTCCTGTGCATAGAACTTTTCTTTCATATTTCATTTTCATAATATTTATATTTACTGTATAAAATTTTCATTCAATATACTTTGATAATATCCACTAACTCTTGACAATGTGCCTCTAACTCTCCAGTTGTCCCACAGCAAATGTCTTTCTGAGCTTCCTTTCCTTTCCTTTTGGATTGGTTTTGTTTTGTTTTTGTTCATTTTATTTAAATTGACAGAAACTCCGATATAGTCACAAATAGGAACATGCTTCCATAACATTGGCCTATATATAATTTTGTGAGACAATTTCTTACATAATGATTGACATAGGAAGACACAAACCACTGTGGATACTTGTCATTTCTGTATAGGTAGCCTTGAATTGTATAAATAAGCAAGTTTGGCAAGCTATTGGCACAACTGTATGTAGCATGATTCTATGTCTTGAGTTACTGTCTTGAGTTCCTGCCCTGATATTTCTTCATGATGGACTATAAGCTGTAAGATGCTTTGTTACCAAGTTTCTTTCAGTCATGGCATTTATTAAAGCAATAGAAAACAAATTTGGGTACCAGTCTTTATTTTCTCTTTGAAATACAAAAGAGTGAGTTCAATTAGTGCTGCTGTAAGTGCATTGAATGTGGCTAGCCCTTGGAGAATGGTCAACCTACAAGTGGCAATTTACAATGGAAATGTCATTAATTATTCCTATCTCAGGAGCCATCAACTGCCAGTTGTCCCTGAGCTAGGATATACCTAGTGCTTTCCTCTAGTATTAAAACTGGTGTTTTTCTGACTTGATTCATTTACAGGTGTACAGAAATGTTATGAGTTCTTATATGCAGCATCTACATTGCATCCAGAAGACAGCATTTTACAGTACTCCCCACCATACAATTAGTTTTACATTTTTTTCTACCTTATGCTGTGAAACTTAGAGAAGAGAAGGGAGGTCAATAACAATGTCCCATCTGTGCTCTTCTGTCACTTATTTTCATCACTTTACTCAGTTTGAATCTGTCAACTGTTTAAAAGTTTCTATGACCATGATTGTGATTATTCCATATTCTGATTCAATGTAAGTGAAGTTTTCATCAATAGGATCCTTTCAACTAATTCCAGTGAAACCAATAACAATGTCTTCTGAAGGAATCCTGTTTTGGTGTCTCAATGGCCTCCGTGACCAATAATTTATAGGGCCGTAATAGATGCCTGCCACTGATATTTTCCTTAATATTCTAGCTCTGAAGTTATAATTTTGCCATTTTTAATGGTTGAAGCTTTCTTCGTTTTATACTTACTCATGCTGTGAGTCATCCTGTGACTTTTCAAATACTTCTAAGGATTTTAATTTCTAAACCAGTTTTGATTAAATACATTCAAACGACTTTGATTTGTCATTTCTCATGCTTTCAGTAAGGGACTTTAAGGTACTCTCCTCAAATATCCAAACATCCTATGGGAATACTTATGCAGGATAACTATTCATTGTACATATATACTTCAAAATACCATATTGAAATTATAAACAATTATTTTTTACCAATTAATTATATTTATACCAATTAACATGAATTCAGTAAATTATATACATAATGATAGCCTATGAGTGTGAACACAATTATGTTACATCTGAAATAATCTTTTAAATCACACATTCTGATACTTACACAATGTGAGTTAAGAATAATAACAAGAAACATTAAGTTTTATAATGTTTTCTTGTAAACATCAAATCAGTCACAAACGACTTATCTACAATACTATCCTGCCTGTAAAGTATGCTAGGTCTATGCTAGCCAACCAATAGTTTATTGACTTAAGGCCTACATTGAATCCATACACAACACTGCTTAAGTGAAAAGAACCTGAAATGAGATAGCCCAGGGACCTAAGGTAGAACCAAATACTTCTGGTCTCAAAAACAAATAACAACAAGGGAACAATAAAAAATGTAGTAATAATATGACTCCTAACGACAGTCTACTGTGCTTAAGGATCAATGCTTTGCTCAATGATTGTCAGAGAACCTTCTTCCTGATGTAGATGGTAACAAATAGAAAAATACACGGCCAATTGTTATTAAGAGAATGAGTGATCTTGGAATACTCCGGCCTCTATGGACATCTCTATCAAATCCATCCCCCTGAGGCTCAGAGAACTCCAAGAGAGAGGAAGCAGAAAGAATATAAGAGCTAGAGGGACATAGAAGACAGAGGGGAAAAAAAAGGCCCTCTCAATCATCAGAATCAAAGCTCTCAAGAATTCATACAGACAGAAGCAGTATGCACAGGAGCTATACATGTCTGTCACATGTCCTCTGCATATTTATTATGGCTTCCAGTTTATGTTTTATGGGACTCCTGAGTGTGAAAATAAGTAGGTCTCTGATTACTGTGCATTTTACAGGGCTGTTTTTCCCATTCAACTCCTATTTATTTAATAGTTTTAAAAATCTTATTATATTTGACTATTACCTCTTAGAAGTTCTTTTTTCTAATTAAAGACAGAAAGGAAGTGGATCCGAATGGAACTGGAGGTGGGGAGGAACTGGGAGGAATAGTGGGAGAGGAAAGTATAATCTGGATATATTATGTGTGAAAGTAATCAATATTTATTAAAGAAAAATGACGAAAAAATGTTTCCTGAAATGATTAAGAGTGAGAACTGGCTGTACTAATTGTTTATTATTAGCTCAGGACTTGTAATTTGAAGGGTCTATTCCACTTATGGACTTCAGCAAGTATCCATTTTAGCAGAACTAGCAGTGAAAACCCCTTGTAAACTTCTCATATTTGTAGTCTCACGTTCTGATCAAAAGGAAGAAAAAATCCTCCCATTGTTCCTTGTGACAGGAAGTCAGATTTATTGCTGACATTCATAGCCTCCTTCTCTCAGTGGTACCTACAAAGTTAGAGTGACGTGATCATTCTTGGTAAGGAGTGGACCAACCTGAAGTGGTTGCACCTCCTCTTAGCACTTCATTCTCGAAACTATGAGGATGGAGAGTAGAAAGATGATTTGGAGTATTATATAAGACCCTGTCTCAAAAGAAACAGAGGGGATGGTATGATTGCCTAGTAGGTAAAATCCTGAAATCCTGCATGCAAACCCCAGAACCAATCTACAGACAGAAAGAGAAAACTTTCTCAGTGAGGTTACTTCAATGTCCCCTGCCTACTACCAACATTAATAAAAAATAGAATAGCAATTAAAAAATACAAGTAGAAAATTATTGACTTATTGTAGCTGATTTGTTTTCAAAAGTAGACCAGGAACAGTGGAAATTTTTTCTACCTTTGTTCAACTTGCAGGATAGAATCTATTCTTTAGAATTAATGAAGGAAAATTATTTAAAATACTCTAATATGCTCAGAACAAATGGTGTTCATAAAGATAAGTAAAGCCAACATTAAAGTCTGAAAGAAAAATAGAGGAGACCTACTAATTCTTTGGATACATGCCAAATGGGAATATCAGTAAAAAAATCTATAAATCACGTGATATGTACTGTGTATATGAAGGAAAGAACAGGTAATGATAGACATATTTTATCCTGAGATATTGGACAAAAATAATCTGATCATACCAATTTTCATTCTGGTGAAATATCCATTCAACCACACCATTAGCACTTGATTAAGGAAATATCATTTTAACAGAATGAAAAGATTTTGAAAATGAATATTTAATATGTAGGTCAAATATGTACAAAAACCTACCTATTTTCATTTGGTATTTTATTACATATACATTATATTGAAATCCAGGGTTCAAACATATTTTAACAATTTAGGGGAAAGTATCATGCATATAAATCTGAAATAGAAAAGAATGTTAGTTTTTCTGTGAGAGATAAGTATACACCTTGATGTTTGCATTTTCTGTCAAATAATGACTGTCAAAAGGTGATTAATAATTGTATTACTTTATAGCTCTTACCTGTATCTCTGAATTATATAAAATAGTTTTGATTTCGTATATGAATGCAAAACTACTTGTTTTATCAAAAACTTGTTTCCCCATGCTTCTCTTTGTTCTAGATGATGGAAATGAACACTTAATGCTTACTGAATAGGATATATGAAGCCATCACTAAAATGACACATGGCAATACAGTTTGTTATGACTGGAGACTCAATAACCTGCCACAGAATGAATTACACTAATTTGGGGCTTGCATATTCATGCTATGGAAATACTTGTAACAGATTTCTCCATTGTCTGCAGGTGCCACAGCATGATTAGAAGTAGATTTAATTGCACTCTAGGACTTACGGGAATTCACAGGTCTATAGAATTGGTGTTCTTTCTGGAACACTCTTCATAATTTCTTCAAGGAAGCCAAAATACCCTTAATTAAATTGTCACAACTGCAAACACTTAACTTTTGATGTGATTCTAGAAATATAGATAGTCATTTATTTAGTAGGAAATCTTATCTCTAAATACCTTCCAGTCAGCATACACATTTACATTTCAAGATTAATGCACTTGATAAAATGCAAGTGCTTGTAACATCGTTGTTCTCCGGCTGTATGCGCAGTTCTCTAATGCAATGAGATTATATAGTTCTCTAAACTTAATTAGAAGTGATGTGATTTCTCACGGGGCATACTGTAAGCAAAATGTTTTATTTACTTTAGGAGAGGGGACATAGTGATCTCTGAATTAAGCGAATTTAATCATAAATGGATGCACATGCAAAATTCATTTGGAAACAGAAAACGGCTCTCTGGATTTTGTGTTGGATAATGGTTCAGTGCTACTTAATTTAAATAAAGGTTCCTACATGTTTCAACATTTAATTTAAAACCTAGGCATTATTTTTCCCAAACCCTTCCTTTTGCAACTCTTGATTTTATTTATGTTCCTTTAAAACATGTGGGCTTTTATTCTTTAACTCAGTAGCAATCCATTTTTAACAGTGTCTTACTGGCATTGTGATCATATCCCTCACCCTTACAATACTGTTTCTAACCCCTCCTACAAACTACAGTTGACCCTGTTTTCAAGTGTGCCCCTCCAACTTCTGTGTTTCCTTTAGTGCGGGTCTTCTGCAGATTGTCACTGCTGTTGTGTATTCATTCACAGCCCAATTTATAACCAGAAGACATCATTTTATAATAGGCCTTCCACCCTCCAGCTCTTGCATTCTGTCTCGTCTGCTTTCTGACATGATCCATGGCACTCAAGAGTGTATGACACTACCTACTTGCTTACTGAAGGATCACTCAGCAGGGCTTTATTCTTCCCACTTTCATAAGTTATGTCTCGACTTTGACAACCACTCACTGCTAAGTCTGTAAGTATGAGTGGAGCATTCAGATGGTAATTTAAATACACATTCGTCTGCTAAACATTTTTAATAGTCTCTGAAGGCTCATTTCTGGATATGTATATTTTGTAGTTGGCCTCATTTAGAGTTAGGGAAGTTCTGGTTATGACTGGAACAGTTATGTCACTGTTGAACATATAGGAATATATTAACAGGAAGGTTAGAATTATTACATACAGGGTTTACACCTGGACTAGATGTTTCATCGATGACATGTCTTCTTTAATAGCTTGTATATTTTGAGGTAGCACATCATAGCCAATATTGGGGAAACAACCAGAACATAAGATTTAATGTAAGTATTGAAAATGAATGTAGAAAATTCTGTAACAAGTATGTATAAACATTTATAGGCAAATAAAAAGTCAATGTCCTGTGGAATACTGAGATATAAAATGGTTTTAGATAAATGATCACAGGTACAAAGTCTTCCTTAATTAAGTAATTGAGTAAAGGAAATATTATCTTAACTTAGAGTAGTGATATTGTTAATGATAGGATGTAACATGATTAATTGTACAAAAGAAATTGCTCACCTGATACAGTTAAGGGAGTTAATTGAAGGTTTAAGTCAGAAGATTTTATATATACTTATACATATATATATATATATATGTGTGTGTGTGTGACAATATTATAAAATATTGTTAACTATATATGCCAAGAGTGGGCCACAGGTATTTTATTTGTGTACTTTCCTTATAAGCATTTGTCATATCATGAGTGCAGTCACATTAAGGACTAATATTTCTATTTTACTCTTCAGTTATCTGTTTGATATTTTATTTCCTATACATATACATATATTCCATAAAATTTATCTAACATATCTATAACATATATGTATCTGCATATACTTATGGTATATGTGTTTGTATATATGTATGTGTATGTATTAGTATGTACTTATATATCCAAATGTACATATATTACTCAATTTTCTATTGAAATATTAATGTCAAAAATAGGTATAGAAGGTGATCAAAACACATTATGAAACATTAAATGTACCCTAGAAATTGATTTTTTTTTTTTTGGTTCTTTTTTTCGGAGCTGGGGACCGAACCCAGGGCCTTGCACTTCCTAGGCAAGTGCTCTACCACTGAGCTAAATCCCCAACCCCTAGAAATTGATTTTTCTTTCTTGGTAACATCATAGTTAAAAGTGATCTTGTAACAAACATGGTTTAATATGCTGTAACACTCACATTTGAAATGATATCAAAGCACACAATTATCCTTGAAATATATGTGTGTGTATTATATATGTATACGTATGCAAGAAATATATACAATTTCTTGTATTATATGAAATTTATTATACCGTGGATGTGATTGCTCATAGTAGCAGTTATTAAATATAATCATAGTATACTATGGAGGTTTGAATGAGACATTTCTCATAGTCTTGAGTATTTGAATACTTGATTCTGAAGTAGTGATACTTTTGAGAGAAATTCAGATGTCATATAACTGAAGAAGTCACTGGCATGGACTTAGAGAGCCTGATGAGTTCACCCTGCTTACCATAGGCTCTCTGTGCCTATGCTTGAGGTTCAGAGTATGAGCTTTTTTCAATTCCTGTCACCAGGTCTGCTGCTTATTGCCCTGCCTCTGCTCCTCCACAGTTCCTCTGTAACTGTAAACCAACACAGGCTCTCTCTTCATTGAATTGTCTTTGGTCCAGCACTTTATCTCAGAAACAGAAAGATAACTAATGCATATATAAAAAGGTTCAAACTGTACCTAACCACAAATACTGGTTTTTTTTAACGCCTAGTAGAATAGAACTAGAGAAGTAGAGAGATTTTTGAGTCTATTCTCAACAAGTGCCATTTTCTTCAGATTTGTTTTGAGTTCTATGTGTCATAAACAACATATCTATGAGATGGTTCTGTAAGTAGTGTCTGATGATTCTCAAGAGTAAACACTTTAAGAGTAAACTCTTAAACACTTTAAATTGAGGGAATAAATGAACACTACTTTTTCCATAGTTTTTACTTCCCATGAGGTGATTACTGTCAAAGAGTACTGATTTAGTCTCCAGATAAAGTCAAGCATATATTTTGTTGCTATGAAAATATTTTTAGACTTTGAAGTTCAAATCAGTATTATTAAGTTCATGCTTGTCTTGACTAATCAATATTGGAACCATTAAGATCAACATATTCTTTTTTGCTGACTGGACACAAGTTTATTTTTCTTACAGCATAAAAATCAGAGCTGCAGGAGTCAATGAAATCGTCAAAAGCATTTGCTGCACATTGCTCATTGTAGATGACTTTCCTCATGTGGGAGAAAGGGTATTGAAACATTTTGAATACTCTATCTGGTTGGCAAGAAATGTGGTGAATACAGCAAATAAGCAAATATTCCCCATGTCAGATTCATGCATGTGGCAGTTTTTTGTGCAACACTGAATGTCCCAGAGATGGCTTAGGATTCTCTGTTGATTAATACTGGCCATGTGACTTGCCATTTTGATGTGTATTGTGTATTTGCTTAGCATGCTTTTCAGATCTATAGTTTTCATGAAATTCAAAAGGCTACTGACTCTGACACATCACACTCCTAAAGATGACTTTATCTTCTCTTTGGTGCAAATTTTGCATCAGAAAGTGTACTGAGCATCTTCTCAATATAGACACTGAGAAGCATTATCACATACAACCCACTTTTCATTCCATGTCACAAGACACTTGAGAAATGGACTCTTGTACCACAGGTGAGAAAAACATTTCAAACCAATACCTTTGGGGTTTGGTCAGCTTCTGAGGCACACTGACATACTGAATTATTCTACCTTCAAAGTATAAAGATATTTGTAACTAACTTCTTTCTCTTTTATTGAAATGGATTATTTTCGTACACAATATATCCCAAAATAGTTTCTCCCCTTCCATCTATTTTTCCCAGTATATACTTCCTTCCCTTCCACCTGGATCCATTACCTTTCCATCTCTCATTAGAGAAGAACAGGTCTCTATGAAATAATTATAAAATTTAATGAAATAAATTATTGTAAGAGCAAACAAAATTAGAGTTAAACAAACAAACAGAAGACAAGCACCCAGAGAAAGGCACACAAATCAGAAACCTACTTAGGAATCTCATAAAATCATACACTGGAAGAGATAGATAGATAGATAGATAGATAGATAGATAGATAGATAGATAGATAGATAGATAGATAGATAGATAGGGTTGGGGATTTAGCTCAGTGGTAGAGAGCTTGCCTAGCAAGTGCAAGGCCCTGGGTTTGGTCCCCAGCTCAAAAAAAAAAAAAAGAAAAAAGAAAGAAAGAAAGATAGATAGATAGATAGATAGATAGATAGATACATAGATAGATACATAGACAGACAGACAGATATAGATATCTGGAAAATATATCTATCTCCATCTCTCTATCTCTCTATCTCTCTATCTCTCTATCTCTCTATCTCTCTATCTCTCTATCTATCTATCTATCTATCTATCTATCTATCTATCTATCTATCTATCTATCTATCTATCTATGCCTATCTCTATCTCTCTCTCTCCATATATAGTGCAGGAAACCAGACAAGTGCAGGCTCTGTTCATGCTGCTTCAGTTTCTGCGAGCACTGCTTCAAGCTTTGATTCTGTTGATTTAGAAGGCCTTGTTTTCTTGGAGTCCTGGATTCTCTCTGACTCTTATACTCTTTCTTCTCTTTCTCTGTGTGCCTTGAGGTCTGATGAGAAGGATTTAATGGAGAATCCCCCCTTCCCCATTTAGGCTGAATATAAAAAGATGTCTCATTCACTGCTCAATGGCTGGCAGTGGGTCTCTGTTTGCTCTCATCTGCTATGAGAGGAAACTATTCCAGTTATGGATGAACAAGGCACTGATCTATGAGCAGAGTAGAATATCATTAGGAATTATTTAGTGCTACATTTTTTTTTTCTTTTTCGTCTTTTAATACCAGGAGTAGTTAGTTTTACCTTGGGTTCCTGGACTACCAAGTCTCAAGTTCTGGTTTACTCAAATTGTATTAGGTAGGGTTCAATATATTATAGTAGGTCTTAAATCAACTATTGTATGGTCACTACCAAAAGTTTTTGCCATCATTATTTTAGTATATGTTGCAGGCAGGACACTATTGTAGATAAATGATTGGTAACTTACTCTTTGGTAGTTTGGGCAGATGGGAGAGGGACTTGAGGAAGAGAATATAGGGAGAGACATCTAAAGTTAAAAGTCATAGTATGTAAATCTAATTAATACTGTTCAGGCTTCCTAAAATATATACATTTATAAAATCAATTAAAATGAATTTGCCAAATAATAAGGAAGGCAGAATTTCAACTGGCCATTTCTTGTCATCAAATGAAGATTCTGGATCCTCTATGCAGGAGACCAGTTTTTGATGTTTTAACTCATATGGTCTTTCTATATGTCTGATTATTGGGCACCATTTTTCTCATATTTATGGCTTTTTACTCCATTGCAGAAATATTTTAATAAGTACTTTATAGTTCTTTGCCTAATATGTTAGTGTTTCTAAGGGTATATTTTCCATTTATCATTTATCTATTTTTATTTGTTTATGTGTGTGCACGTGCATGTGCGTGTTATGTATGTATGTATGCATGTATGTATGGATGGATGTATGGATGTATGTTTGTATATATTTATGTATATGTAAGGTACTTTTTGGTATCATCTGCTGCTGCCAGAACATGGTAGTGGAACCCATTGATTATGGAGTTAGAGGTAGTTGTAAAACACTGTATTCGGTAGATTCTGGATACAAGACAGGTGTCCTCTACAAGAGCACTAAGTGCTCTTCATTGATGAGGCATTTATTCAAAATGTCCCCCAAATATGTTGATGTTGTACAACATCTCTGTTGCCTCATGAACTGAATGAATTTGTGTCTCATATAATACCCATAGGATAAGATGTATGTTAAACAAGTTATAATACTTTAGTAAAATCATAGAGTAAGAAGTGTACATTAATCATGTGTAAAATAATCATGAGTCAAATGGAGGGGAGGTACTTTGCCCTCTGGAGGCTTGAAACCTCAGTGTAAAGGGATGCGAGAGGAATGAAGTGGTAATGGGGTGGGTGGGGGAGCAACCTCATAGAGGCAAAAGGGAACGTGGATGGGATGGGATGGTTTGCAGAGGGGAAACCAGGAAGCGGATCAACATTTGAAATGTAAATAAAATAACCAATAAAATATATTAATTAAATGTCCAATGAAACCCCAAAACAATAGAAATCACAGTTATACATAAATCAACCCAATACATGTTCAGGATGTTATGATATTGTAAACATGTCTATGAATAAACTCTTTCGTAATATTTTTATTGATTATTTGACCATTTCACATTATGCACCCCAATCATATTCATTGCCCTGTTCTCACAAGTACCCTTTACTTTTGTGCATTCCCTCCTGTAAAAGCAAAAGAAGAAAAAGAACAGGAAAAGAATAGAAATAAAAATCCCACGAGTTCAATGTATGTTATCTATATACTCATGGAAGCATGGTCACATTCTCAGTATTCGACCCTTTAAAAAGAAAATTGAGTCCTTCCCTACTTGCAAACCCATCAACTATGTAGATCTACGTTTGAAGATCCTTACCATAGATCTTAAGAGTTCTCTTCAATATTTTCCTGTCTAGATGGTTACTTACTGGGGGTGAGTGGTGTTACTGAAGCCTTCTGTGTCCTCACTGTGAATCTGTAGTCATCAATACCACTGCACAATTAGTTTTCTTGCCCTCTACAGTCAGCAAGAGCATGGACCATGAACATCCACATGGTCTCTGGCATTAGTATGTACCTCACACCTCAACATGACCTCTGACTACAGTACAGAACACAGATATCATTGTTACCCTCTGCCACAGTAGAGATCACAGACACCATGTGATTAATCATAATTACTTTATTATCATTTTGTTCAATTTTTTTTAGCTCTGTTTATAACAGTTATTTGATTGGCTTATTTTCACTAAACAGTAGCAACTCAAAAACCTTTTAGGCAAGTGAGTTTTCTCCTGGGGAGTATGTCTAAATCTAGTGCATAAATTGTGTGTGCTGTGTGTGTGTGTGTGTGTGTGTGTGTGTGTGTGTATGTGTGTGTGTGTATGTGTGAGCGTGATGTTAAATTGTCTTCTACATACCTTTGTTTATACCCAATAAAATACTACTTCATCAGAAAAACTTATTTGTGGTGGGCTTGGTGGTTAATTTACAAATTCAAACTGGTCAGAGTACAGGAAGTAAATGACTATCATTGGTATGGGATTAAAAAGGGCATGCACATCACCCCTTCAAAACACAGAACACTAAGCAGCAGAAGAGAGAAAAAGAATAACATTTTGGAGGGTGGGGAAGAGTAGAGCTTGAAGAGTAGTGACTGGAGGACATGACAGGACCATTACACTAATGAACTTTTCTCCACTGAGCAAGGCCAGTACACAGTGGATATGGTAGAACCCAAGAAGTCATAAAGTTTACTGGGAGAATATGAGCAGTTATTGAGAGCTAGAAGAGGGTGCCTTTCTTCAGTGGTGCCAGTGCATAGCACATCCCTTTTCACACACATTCAAGCCTCTGGAAGCAGCTGTAGTTATATTAGTAAGCTACAAGTAAAGTAGGAGAAATTTAAAAATAGAAAAGTCTCAGCCAGAGGTAGGGGGTCTTAATATTAGGTAGCAGTGCTAAGTAATTCAAGAACATTCTAATATACATGTAGAGAATTGTAAAAATTAAAAATAGAGATACATTCATGCAGTATCTGAAAGTTTGTAAGTTTTAGGAACAATTCAGAAATGTATTTATTGTCATACATGACTATATATATACATATATAAATATCCATATATAGAATTCATAAATTCATATATGGATGATTAGTCATTATTACTGCATAGTTTTATTTATTCGATACTCATGGTAAGCTTTAAACATTTATTTTCTAATTCTACATAGTTTTTGTTCAAATGTCACACTGTTTCGCCTCAGAATCTTTTATAATCCTTGGCACTCATTACTGATAAGCTAAGAGAAATCATAATGACTTTGAACATTTTATATGAAATTTGTACAATCTTTTATTTACTTTCAAGTGCGAATCTGAGATTGCTTATTGAAATTATGGAGGCTCTTAGATACACATTGCTCATTTTGTACTTATAATACTTTATTTGTCTTTAAAGGACGTTGGATTTTGAAAGTACCATATTACCATTGACAGCAACAATTTTTCTTTGAAACTACAAAGCCATATATCTTTTCTGGACATTTTCTAATTTAATACAGACACTTTAATTTTATTACATTATTATTGTAATTAACTTTTATTGAGTTCAGTTTTATCATGTTACTTAAGGTTTTTTAATTAAAATATTGGTTTGACTCATTAAAAGAAATTAGCTATAGGCAATTAAAATGCTCAGTTTATTCAGTCATAAATGTACTGTACTCAGTGGCTCTGTCATAATTTGATCAATCTGTTGTTAGAATAAGTTCTGCAGAGATATTTCTTACATTATTTTATGGAAAGTCAAGCCAAATGCAAAAATTGTTTTACTATTAATTCTTAAACACGTTAAAATATCTTTTTCTTTGTGAAGGTGATTTGTAGTTCAACTCACCTGTCCCTTCTCCCAAATCAATCTATGCACTTAAATTTGAGTTTAAGCTAAAAACTAATGACAGACTGTAAGTTCATTATAAAAATGATTATATATTAAAAATAATCTATTTCCAGTACTTTTGAGCCTCCTAATTAAATTTCTATATGACATATTTCTATATTATATGTGTAATATATTTCTATATTATATATGACAGACCTATTTCATCACATAATTAAATGTTCATGACCTAGGAATATAGAACACTAATAACCTGTGACCCTCTTGCACCCACCAATGAAATTTCACATTACCTAATTCTTCTAAAGACTTTCCTCACTGAAAGTCTATAAGAAGGTCTGAATTCTTTTTTATTAGTTTTTATCAGTATTGTATTTATAGATAGTTTCTGATGGAAATCATAATATTTCAGGAGTTATAAACTGCATTCATATGAGTATCTCTGTGGTATGACTGGCATTTGATTTAAACAATAATAACCACTTATTTTTGGATTTATAAAAGAATTGTCAATACAAAAGAATTGTATTTTCTTCTCCAGTTCCCTACGCAAATGATTATTGACATGTAGTTCCTTTTAGATGCTAGCATATTACCTCTTTCTATTACAGAAACTAGTTTCTATGAAACCAAGTATTGTTTTAATTTTTTTCTTTTACATTTTTTTTGGTGGTAACCACTGTGGCATGCTTAAAAGGTTACCCAAGACATTAATATAAAAAAAGATAACATAAACATGAAAATAAGCCTTGTTATAGCTCTGGTACTAGCTCATACCTAACCTTGCCAAACTTGACATATTTGAGAGCCAAGATAACTCAGACCCTCACTTTATGCTATGACACTGCATTTCTGAGTCTTTGCCCTCTTCAGACAAGATGAGCTCCTCACTGTCTGGAGAGAGTCTCCAGATGGTTTGTACACACTGGTACTACCATAAAGCATCCGTGGAACTTCTATTTCGGGATACTGAAGACTAGGCAGCAGTTTAAGTACTGAATTTTCTATATTCTGATTTGGATATACTTTTATTGATCAAGATTGCTTCCAGTGAAAGGACCACATAAACCCCATTTTTTTCTTCATTTGTCTACATTTTGAGGACCAGTCCTGATTAAAATAAATTAATAAAGAAAAGCTGTAAGGCATCAGCTTCAAGAATACACCATAACTTCCAGAAACTAGATCATAAGACACCAGTTCTAGAAACAGATCTTAAAATCCAGAACAATATCTTACCCTCTCCCGAAGAACAACCTGGGGAGAACCACAAAAGCAATGGGAAAATATCTTATCTCAGAAGGGACTGTTTGTGCTGGATAGCCCTATTTCATCACATGATTGAACATTTGTGACCTAGGACTACAGACCACTGATCTCCTGGGACCCTCTAGCACCCACCAACGAAATTTGAGGTTGCCTAATCCTTCTAGAGACTTTCCCGGTTCCCTATTAAAAGGGCTGTGTTCCTTTATCTGGGGTTTCCATTTAAAAGAATGGTTGACCCCTGCATTGTAGTTGTTTGTGAAGCATGAACGCTCTTTGTTTTTGCACACTGTCTGAGTCTGGGGTCCTCCTTGAGCTACTTTCAGACCCTTACATTAGTTTCTCATGATATAACTTTGCTAGACTTTAAAAATATGTGTGCACAGGTATCTATGTGCATATAAAATTCACCTAAAGGATTTCTCAATATTACTGTTCCAATGACTTTAAATAACTATATATAATCTTATTTCAACATTTTATATTAGACTTCAAACTACTCTTTTAATTCTATCCTGAGGTATTAAACTCTTTCTTGATATTCGCTCTTAAATAAATACAAACTATATTACTCAAATTTATTTTGTGTAGTGCCTAGTATAAACTCTTTCTCACCTGCCAAGAGCCAGCCTAGGCTTTGAAGAGGAGGTCCAAGAGAAGGGGTGTCTGGGAACAGTGAAAAGAATCACTAGAAGTTAAATAGTGGATCCAAGTTGACAATCTGTGCTCTGCTTGTTACAGCTTTTCTAGTCTTCTTCTCTCTATGTTCTTCTTTCTCTCTGCAGATTTTGCTACCTATATTTTGCTACTCTTGCTATTCATAGATCTCTATGTCCATTCCCTGCTTGTGTCAAGGAAGAAATACAGAAAGAAATCAACAACTTGACAAAATTCAATAAAAATGAAGACACATCATACCAGTTTACAAACTTATTTTATGTTAGGGTAGTATTATAATTGGTATTTCCATGAAAGTTTCACTTACAGTCATATTGTGGTTATGTAAGAATCAGAAAAATAATGAAAATTAATATTGACATAATTAAGATTGATTACA
Source organism: Rattus rattus (assembly GCF_011064425.1). Taxonomy (NCBI): domain Eukaryota; kingdom Metazoa; phylum Chordata; class Mammalia; order Rodentia; family Muridae; genus Rattus; species Rattus rattus. The sequence goes on from NC_046171.1 coordinate 47,140,288, forward strand.
CAGGAAATTTAAAAATATCAAGCTGGTTAAAAGTGAATTGGTGGGAGAATTTGTCTAGGAGGAAGAAGCTAGCCGTTCTCAGAGGAAAAACCAGTCCTGGACTGAAGGAGAGCCAATTCACTACCGATCTGTAGCCCTTCCTGGTAAACCCACCAGCAGCAAGTTCTGCCCTGGCTCCTCTTCCATAGGCTACAACTCTGCCTGCATCTCTGGAGGAATGCTGCCCTTTGGGACAACCAGGTGAGATTCCCACACTCCAGTCTTCTGCCTGCTTGGTCTCTACACAAGCCCAATAGCCCTGATTTCTTCACAGTGACCTCTGTGCTCCATCATCCTCTTGTCTGGTTCTATAAGTGTAATCCCCAAGACCTAACGCCATCAGGGACTAACAGCTCTGCTGAGTCCAGAAAAGCTTGTTGCAACCCTGGACAACCAGTTCTACCTGTAATGCCTGAGGCCTTCTGCAATCAAGGACTACCAGCAGTGCCTGTATCCCCAGAGTCCTCTTGCCATCAGGAACTACCAGGCTTGCCAGCACCAACAACAAATAGACCACTAATGGCCAGTTTAAGAACAAAATGAACAAATGCCAGGGCAATATGGGACCACAAGAATCCACCTATCCTATTGTACCGAGGCCTGGATATCCTAACATACCTGTAGCCCAAGAAAATGACCTTAAGTCTAATCTTAGGAAAGTGGTAGAGAACTTTAAAGAAGAAATAAATAAATTCCTTTGAGAAATGCAATCAGATAGATAGAGTCCTTTATATAGGAAGTGAAAAAAATAAAGAAATACCGGAAAATACAGGTTTAAAAGGTGAAGAAAATGAATAAAACTGTTCAAGACATGAAAATGGAAAGAGAAGCAATAAGTAAAACACAAACTGAGAGAGTCCTGGAACTGGACAACCTAAGAAAGAGAAGAAGATCTACTGACACCAGTGTCACCAGTAGAATACTGATATGGATGAGGAACTGGTGTAGAAGACACAATTGAAGAATTTTATTATTTCACTTCTATTTCTTCACTATCATTTCTTTGTTCCAAATACATCTTTAAGACACAAAAATCCTAAAATACCAAAAAGAAACTATATACAACCTAATAAAGGGAAAGATAATGTTGGTTTGGGATATTTGAGAGGAATTCTTCCTCTGATTTATTCACTCCCTTCCTTCCTTCCTTCCTCCCTTCCTTCCTTCCTTCCTTTCTTTCTCTCTTTCTTTCTTTTAGATAATCATGTGGAAGACATTAAATACACAAATATAGAATGAGGAAAAGGAAAATTGAAACTGCTTATGAGAAGCCACCAGAACATATAAGACTTCTACATCTGTATTGGCTAAGTAGATGATACATATACCTATTGTTTATTGTCCTGCATATTGGGGCAAACATTTTAATCCTGGTGAAAATGAACATCATTATTTTCTTAATAATCTTTAGTAATTCCATATGTATAAACGTAAGATTCTTTACTATATAAGAGAAATTCACATTCTACTAGCTACAGAGAAGAATTCTGCAAAAAATAGTACACAACATGTATGCACATACAGATACTAACACACACACACACACACACACACACACACACACACACACACACTGTATGAGTATCCTGGAAAGATATTTTTATGTAAGAAAATATTCAGACGTGAAAAAGAACTTGAATCTTGGGAAGTAATATAGCATAATGGTAAATACAAACAATGTTACTAAGCAGAAATACAAGGAATGTAAGACAAAAGTACAGCCAATTTAGAGATTCCTGTTATTTGCCCAAATATCTTAAAGCCAAGCAGTTTCATATTAATTAAATTTGTAACTATGAAACAAAATTATAGGATAAGACAGAGGCAGATTAGTGTGCAGCTGGTAGTAAGTTTTTCATTCCTCTTCAAAGAAGGTGAAGACAGGTTAAGAATTCTTAGTAACTAGGGACTTGATTGTAATAACATGGCATTCATCAGCTCAGTAGTTTTCTGACATAATTCACTGACTGTCGTTATAATAAACTGAGAACTGTGAATCAAGCATCTTTCCTTCGTGGCTGCTTGACTTCCCTTTGCCCTGGCTGCCTACTTCCTATATTCCTGAAGTCCCTCCTTCCTTCCTGCCTTCCTAACTCTAATTTTCCTTACTTCTTATTTTCTTCTTTTGTTTCTTCCTTCTTTTTAGTAGTAGATAGTGAATAGGCAGCCTGCCTCTATCTTAGACTTAAAAAAAAAAACATTACAGTAAAGACAAACTAGGTTTATTCCTGCTTAAATGTCCATTTCACAAGAAATGGGTTATGCCTCACCTTAACCTCATGGTTCTGTGCTGTACATATCAGGAATGGAGGACATGTCTCTTCTTCAAAAGCACTGTTATGGCTGCTTTGATATGAATACTTGTTATTAGGACCACCTTGCATTCATGTCTTTGATTCAGAAGGTCCTTATGTCTAACTTGTTATGCTGTTATGCGTACATTCCGCTACTCTATTTTACCTGTCCAATGCCTCATTAGGACACAGCCTACCCTGAACTATAAAAACTTTGTCTTCCAATGCTGACCTTTCAAACCTTATCTTAGAGGGGAGCAGTTCATGTAAATGAATACAAAGTCTGGTTTTAATTAATGTTGGGTCAATGGTCTTTCTTTTTGAGCCTACCACTGAGGTCTAGATCATGTATCTATCAAAAGATAATGAAAATAGGAGATGATGGGAGAGGGCACAGACAGTGATGTAAAACTGTGCAAACAGATGTACGATAATCAGCGGATCGTGATATTTACAACTGTGGTCTTTGCCATTAAACTAGGAAAATGATTACTTGGAAGGAAAAAAATAAAATATTTTAGTGTACATGAATCCTAAGTTTGTATAAATGAGAGAAATTCAAGGTGAACATATGATCCTTTTGTAATCTGCTGGTTTAAGAATGAAGTAAACTAATGAATTACTAAATGTTCTCATTGAAGGTGGAGATACCATAAAAAAAACAACTGTTACTATTGGACAATTGATGGTAGATTCTTTTTTTACCAAATGTAAAAAAAAATCATGTTTAACAATTTAGGAATGTCAATGGGTATGGGTCCATGTTTCAATGAAGAATAAGACCCCAGACTCAAATAGTGTTTTAATTCACAAGAGTGTTTTATTCTGAATATGTCCAGTATGCTGGGGTCTCCCATTACCAAGACAGAAAGGCAATCAAGTGTGCTCACAGGCCTTTATCTTACTTCATTTCTAGGGACATTCAATTACTGGGGTATGGGGGCTGGAAACTGTTGCTGAGGAAGTCTTAGAAACTGGGGCTGACCCATTATCCTTGACTCAGGAGAGCTGGCAGAGCAATTTCTGAGGCCTGGACTTGCCTGGATTTGCCCAATTCTAACCTGCCAATTTGAAATCTGTCATGGAGTCAGCCTAGCCTTCTCAAATGTAAAGTAGGATAGGCAGAATCACAGCAAAATGTTAAACTAATTAACTAATTAAATTAACTAATTAAAGACATGCCAAAGTTTTCATAAAGTTAAAAAAAAGTTGGTTAAAAAAATAAAGATATGGTAACATCACTAGGGAAGTGTTGTAGATTGGTGAAAGTCTTGCCATTAAGCATTCTACTTGTAGCAATTTTTTTTAAGGAGAAACACTAGTGGGTGCTCATATGGTGATAATGAGAAAAGATTTCTTATACTAGCTTGTAAAAATTAGCTGAAAGTAGCCATTCAGTTTAAAGGGTCTAGTTAATATCTCTCAGGAAAGATCAGATCTGAATAAACAAGCTAGGGTTAATAGGATGGAAGCAACAACTTCAATTTAATCAAATAAGAATAATAGTTAAGTAGAGCTTTTGGCTTTGCCATGTTTGCCTAGATTAGGAGATATAGCAAATATAGGAGTCTGATTTCCTAATGTGCTCTGAAATAATGTTAGTAGAAGTAAAATTCAGATACTTAGGTGACACAAAGTAAGTCCTGTATAGTTACTATTAATGAAAGTAAAATGAATATGCCAAAATAAAAGGGGAAAATATCAGGATATACAGAACCAAAGTATGATTATTATAAAAATATATAAAATTATAAGATTGTAGTGTTCACTTTAGTATATGCCAATAGGTATAAAGAGAAGAGGCAAGAGGATAGGAAATGAAAGGGTAGGAGACTGGAGAGAGGTGAGAAAGAAAATAGAGGACAAGACACATTAAGGGAAGTAAGGGGAGAACAAGACAGGAAAGAAGGGGAGAAGGGATGGGAATGAAGAGGACAATATGAAAGTGGCCAATTAGAAAATAGGTTCGGTGATAGCATTTTGATTGGTTGGTCCATTTGATCTTTAATAAATAGAGTGCTAATGTCTTACTTGATTTCAGATAAGAAAAAGGATAAATATAAAATTATTGTCAGGATTCTTAGTGAGTTTCTCAAATATAATTTAAACTCTAGACTGTCTAACAAACATCAATATTTTAATCATTAACATTGCTCTGTTCTATATAGATATTAATATGCATTAGGCATTTGGAGAAAGACTGTTTCTTTGGCATGAAACAATGGCTATTCTGAAAGGCTGATATGGTTTAGTACATGAGGAGAAAACAAAGATGGTGATTGGGGAAGTTGCTCAGATACTTCATAGGACAGTATTATCTATCTAAACACTAAATAAATTGGACAGGGTAGTATGTACCATATGTAATTGAACCATTAGGAAATGAAAACAGGGGAGTCAGAACTTTAGGATCACATTTAACTATTACAACAAATTATATATGTGTGTGTGTGTGTGTGTGTGTGTATAATGTGTATAGATATGAAACAGAAAATCAAGCTAATGAATTTATTAGTTCAACTTTCACTTTATTAAGTGTCTCTAAAATCTTCTGAGTTACAGTTGAATTAAACATATAATAAATATAAATATATTTATGGAACTCAAAAAATTAGTCACAAAGGAAACTAATTCAGTGTTATTTTCATAATGATTTACTAAAATGCAAAGTAACCAGAAAAGTATCCAATAACAAAATTAAATATACGATGATATTCCAGTAGTGGAAATATTAGTGTTAGCATGTTTTCTGCCTAACTTGAAAACTAACATTTTTTATCTCCACAAACTTCTCTGATAACAAGTCCATCACCAGCATTATCTTCTCATATTTTAATCTACAGAGGACTTTGTTATCCAGATTCAGAATGGTTATAGCGAATTAGAGATCAAGAATGACATGTAGAAGATGCCACAGGTTGAATATGTACATAGGTTAAATAATTTAAGATACTAGAAGCGTATGAGTTTGAAGAACATACCATGTTTTTAATAAATATGAATATATATGTAAAACAACTATTATCCATATACAAAAGTAATCTCTGATATGAGGTACATATTATATATTTAGTATATATTCAGTAGTGTTATAGGTAGATCATAAATTTGTTCTAATTTCAGTTTTTGGTGAACTTTTATTCTTATTTCCAACATGAATATACTAAATTAAAGTAATATCAGAAGTAGAGTAGTTTCCCTTTTATAATATCCTCACCAAACACTGCATGATTTCTTACTGGCAGGCATTTTGGCTGAGTTGAGATAGGAACTAAATACAGTTTTAATTTGCATTTACTTGATATATGGGTGTTTTGAACAATTAATTATGTAAAGGGTCACCCTAAGAATCTAAAAAAACATCGATAGGTATTTCTCTGAGAGATATTCAGAATGTATAACTGGAAAAGAAGATGGAACACCAAAAAGACATTCAATCTTTATCCTCATTAGGGTGACTAAGGATGCAGACTTTACCTTTCTTTTTTTTTTCTGAGCCAAAGGGTCTGGTTTCCAAATGGAAAAATGGGTTGGAATCCCATTTCTAATATATCCTCATGATTTTCTGTGTCCTATTACGTACTTTTTCTTGGTGTGATTTAGCTTTTGAGCACAGTAAGACTTTGTCAGTTAAATAAAGGCATCCTTTTTTGTACTGGATAACTAAATTTATGACTACAAACAAAAGATTAGTGTAAGAAATTCATCCGCACCAATGCTTATATCAATGCGAAGAATCAGTCAAAGGCTGTGTGTCAGCTAAGTGAGGCGTAGTCTCAAAGCAATAAAGAATAAAACACATTTACTCTTTAAATATCTATTCTGAAAAGGATGCTTAAAATTCTGACACTTAGCCTACTTCAAAACACCCCAGGTCATAAAATACTAATGGTACAAAGTAAGTGAAGCTCATCTTTAATGAATAGATGTCAATGGATTAGCATTTTAAGTATGCAATGACAACATGATTGCAATAAACATCTGTAAAATTATTGCTTTCCATCTACATTAATTTGCTAAATGATTGCCATGCAAATAGCCCCAAACCATAAATAAAAATTCAGAAATCATTAGTAAATTAGATCTTGGTTACCTGACGTTAAAAAAAAATGAAAGAAAAAATAAATTAAGTGTGTTGATGCATGACCTACAGTACTAGAATATAATGAGCAGGTACAGGTTAGTGGGAACTGAGGTACTTTGTGTCCAAGGAGAATTTCAGAGAATGAGAGGCATGCTGTTTTTAGTGCTATTGTTGGCTATTTAAAAAGAGATTGATGTGTATCACTGTGTTGTAAAAGAATACTTTCCATGCTGTGACACAGTAGTTACCTTAGCGTTTCTGCCTATGGATATGAGTTTATATATCAATATTGTTGCACTGTACTGAGTTTATACAGGCACCCCAGCTACTTTAACTACCTTGCTGAGAAGCTGATATCAAAAAGGGGGAAATGAAAACTGTCAGAGACTGAGTAAACAAATAAGTGTATGCTCTATTTCTATGCAACACCAGTGCCTAGAAAACTTCTAAAACGACAGTAAGCATATAAACAAAATTTATAAATTCTGCTTGACTTTAAAGAGGTAATTTTATTAAAATTTCACTGCAATTTAACATTCTATTCAAAAGGCGTTTAGTTCCGAAAATGTTGTTAATTTCATTTGCTGTCTAATTAATTGAGTCCCTGAATTGAAAGTTTTAATTTTTTTCAAAACTAATGTTTAAAAGGTTTTTTTAAATTAAGAACATAGTCAAAATATTGACTGCACATTTTCAGCATTTCTTACTGTGTTTTGCAATGATCAGAGGACCAAGAAGTGACACAAAGATCACACTCCACTCAGTAAACCTCATGCAAGAAATTTACTGGAAGGTGAGAACATCAACAGCTGCTTCTGAGCAGGAATAAGTGTATGGAGAGAGAGAGAGAGAGGAGAGAGAGAGAGAGAGAGAGAGAGAGAGAGAACAGGCTGTGATGATGGGACAGACATAAGGGTAGTGGAGGCAATGAAGCATGCATAGAATGGTGAAGTGGAAATGTGTTGAACTAAGATGTGTGGCATTGATCTTTAGTAATGACATGTCATGTAGACCTTTATTGATGATATGGCATTGGCTCTGATTCATTGGTGTTGGGAGGAATCTGGTTGTAGAATATAGATGGTTCTAACATCCATCTCACTTGTTTTTAATAAAAGGCAAGGAATGTAGAGGTAACTGGTAAGATAGGAGTTAGAGAACTGTACACTTTAGACTACTTCCTGCTTTCTGGAGATATCAGCATCTGTAGGGACCTAAGAAAGGTAGAATGCCAGGAAAGGCAGGCTCTGTACTTGCTGTACAGACTCTACAGGAGTATCTGGGGTTAAGAAAGTGTATACTATATTGGAATAGTTTTCAGTCTTCAACTGATTGGAAATCGGTTGGAGCATATGCACACACACACAATAATAAATAATAATAAATAAGTTACATTATTTTTTTAAGTTTATCTCTTCGGAGTCTGATAGCATGGTAAACTTTGTCTAGATCTATTAGTTGTTCTAAAAAAGTTAGGCCTGATACCTGAATTTTATATAACAAGAGAACTGAGCAGGCAGCTAAAGCTTTGGCTGCTACTGTTAACCTGACAAATCGTTGTCAAGGTCCTCAAAGACTTGAATAAGGAGGAAGTTCAGACTAAGCACTTTCTGAGTCTATTAAAATTGAAAAAGAATAACCAATCACCTGGACAAACACCCTAGGATTCTCTGTGGGAATCTTGACTTTTGTGATGAGCAGAGGTTCGAGGGCATCATTCTTTGGTATCTAGGCCCAGAAAATCCGAATGACCTTCCTGTGGAGTAGGAACTTCAGTGAGCAGCCCACCTTGTCTAGGCCATGTGGACAATCAACTTGACAGTGACTTGCTGGTCTACAGTTTAAAAGGGTTTGGCAGCAGATGAAGATTGGAGACTCATTATTTATTAGGTATATATAAACTAAACTAATTTCAGTTGATTTTAGTTATTTGTTTTAGTCTTAACTTTGAAAACATATACAGGAGGCTAAATAAAGATTATTCCTGTTATTAATTATATTAGTATTTAGTATACCTAGAAGTAAATTTCAGATCCTATTAATACTGAGCCTGAACTGGTCATCTTCTATAATTAGTCAAGTCTCCTAGCAGTGGGTCTGAGGCATCAACCTACCCATAAAATCTTCAACCTACAATCTGGGGCAACTGTGGAATAGAACTTTTGTAAATGACCACATCATAACTCGTCCAATTTGTGCTACATTTCACGGGAGGGAGACCATACTTTACATTGCCCGAATGGCCAGGAATCAGAGGCAGGAATGTCTAGACACCATGAGGAAAACAAAAAGAACTGGCAAACAAACCATCAAACAAAACAGACAACCAAAAAATGTTTGAAATGAACCCTAATGATTTTCTGCATATCTCATAGCCTAATCCAATTGTCATCAGAACAGTGTTGTGTTGGTAAGGCCCCATATAGTCATATGTTTAAATGCTTAGCTCCTCTATTAGGAGGTATGGCCTAGTTAGAATAGGTGTGGTCTTTTAGAGGAAGTATGACACTGTAGGGACAGGTTTTGAAATCTTCATTGTTCAAGCTATATCCAATGACAGTCTCCTTCTGCTGTCTATGGACATAAAATGTTCAGCTCCTTCTCCAGCACTATGTCTGTCTTGATGCCACCCTGTTTTTCTTCATGGTGATAATGGACTAAATTTCTGAAACTGTAAGACATCCTCAATTAAATGTTGCTTTTAAAAAGTTGTCATACTCATGGTGTCTCTTCATGGCAATGAAACACCAAACTAAGACAAAACTCATCCTGTAACCAGTGGAAGCAGATACAGAAATGTACAACCAATCAAGAGCTCCGAGACAAAGACTGGGAATAAGAATTATAGGAGGCAGAAGAGTCTAGGAAAACATGAAAACTGAAAAAGTAATTTTTAGTCTCCTGTTATAATTGTCATCTGTGAGGCTTACTGTCTCAGTTTGCAAACCTGGGCCTAGTCCTGAAAATTTCTCTACTTTGTAAAATTATCTGGGTCTAGAATGTTTTTGGTGTCTGAGACTTACTGATGAATAAGATCACCTTTTCTAAGTCTTTCTGAACTCTGACTGGCTTGCTCAAGTCAGCTCTTCTGGTTCAATCTCTTCAACAAGCTGACCGATTGAATCTGGCTTCTCTCTTAGCCTCTGACTAAATTGTTCTTCTTGGCCTCATACTAAGTTTGGCCATAGGTTCTTATATTCTGAGTCCTCATTATCTGGTGCATTCTGTCTTCAGCTCTTCTAGCTTTTCTCTGATAGCTCTTTCTCTAAAATTGTTCTAAAAAAACTGCTTCTCTCCTACCCTCTCTCTGTACTGTTTTCTTTTAAGTAGCCTCTCTTTTCTCTGTGCTCTGGTGAGAGTTGGCATATCCTATTCTGTTAAATCCTTCTCCATTTCTTCACTTTGTCTGCTATTCAGTTTGAGGTAATTTTCAAACATGGATGCTTCTTTCTACAAATTAACTTTACCTTCATCATTTGGAATTAAAAGCATGTGCCAAGTACTGAGCCACACCACAGTTAGAATTAGTTGTTTTTTTTTTTTTCAGAAAATAACACATTCTTGGGGTGTGACACATATCTAGCAACATAGGCCAACTAACCAGGGCTCATAGGGGCTCACAAAAGCTAAAGTGACAAACGTGGACCCTGTGTGTGTCTGACCCAGGTCCTCTTCATGAATGTTGTGTTTGTGTACCTTAGTGGTCTTCTGGGACTCCCAACAATGGGAGTGTGTGTTATCTCTTACACGTTTGCCTGCACATGAGACCATTTTCATCCTACTGGCTAGCTACATCCAGCTAGGATATGAGGATTGGTTCCTAGTATCTTTTTAGGCTGTACTTGGTGCGTATCCATGAGAGAGCATGTTCTTTTTCTTTTTAAGGGAAAAAGAAAGAGTTGATCTGAGATACGAAGATGGCAGGCAAGTGGGGAGATGAGAGGAACTGGAAGAAGTGGATAGAGGGGAAACTGGTCGAGCCATAATGTATGAGAGAATAAAAAAACTAACTAAATAAATAAATAACTTAATTAATTAGTCAATTAATTAATTAAAATCATTCCTACCCATTCTTTACTTGGTGCACATTTATCAAAATTTTGACTCTATTTCAATGTCTCCTTATCGTGGGTATTTCATGGATCTTGCTTGAATTTTAATTCAGACATAGAGATTTCTGTATAGTTTAACGCTGCTGACCTTCTGCTAGAGCAGTTTCTCAGTTAGCTATCTAACTTACCTTGGCCTCTCCACCATTCCATCTCCCTATGTGGTTCTAGCTGCCTCATTACAGCTTCCTTTTGACTCTATTCTTCTCCCTTCTGTTCATTATATTTCTGCAGCCTGCCCCCCCTGCAAGTCTTACCCTCATACTTCCTGTCCTAGCTCTAGCCACCAGTTCATTATTACATAAAAGTCACATTCAAGTCTGAACCAATCAGTAGCAAGACAATTTGGAATCTGTATCTTAGGGTTATCTTTAGGCAGTTAGGTCCATCTGACCATCTTTTGGGCAAAAGGGGAAGAACTATCATTATATATAGAAAACTGGTGATGTGGCTTAGAAACGATGTGACTCACAAAATCCCACTAGCACTTTCTCTTAGCCAGTACAACAACCAACAATTTAAGATACAGTGATATACCTTCATACACTGTAAGGGAAGAATATCCCAACATCTCGTAATCTACACAACAGAGGGAAGAGTTGGGAAAACTGGTCACATAAGCTTCTACTTAGCCTGAACTGATGTTTCTGACAGTCTAAGGAATCTTCATCATCTTCATTTTCTAAGGCAAAAGCTGAGATTTAGCTATGTAACCAGCCCCAGGCCAACACTCAGCTCAAGGCCAGACTAGGATGCATTAAAACCTTCACTTTATCCTATTTGGTTTGAACATTTTAGTTCCCTTTGTGTTTTGGTTTTGTTCTTGTTCTTGTTTTGTTTTAATTTATTTGTAATGAGTAGGAGAGGAGTCTCATTTTACGGCATAGGCTGGCACAAACTTCAGTATATAGTCCATACTGACCTCAAAGTCTCAAAAACCCTGCCTGTCCTTCTGCATTATGGTGTTTCAGGCTACTAAGCCCAGCTTCCTCTATCCTGTTTGAAATCTTTATAGTCCTTGTGAATACCACAATAACAAAAATAGAATGAGAGAAATCAGATTCTAACCCTTCTCCAGCCAATGGCAAGAGAAACACACAGCAGATTTTCTAAGACAAATAGATTGGTATATCACTGAGGTATCTTGTGCTTGCATGCAGCCCCTGCCAACACTCATTGAATAGATGTCTGCTCTTTAACCACTTTCATTTCTACCACCATAGTCTTCAGCATGGAGAATTATTATCTGTGCTTTGTATGTATATATCAGAAAAAAATTCCTGTAAGTCAAAATATAGATTATTTATAAGGTAAGATACTATTGCATATCTTAATTATTTTTAACACTTTACAATAAATTGATTTTTTTTAAGATCAGGTCTTTACATTTTATTTTTGTCAGGTTTATCCTTAAAAATTACCAATTTTTAATTGAAGCTCTGTTATATCAAAATAAACTTTTAATCATGGTGTACTATTATGAAATATTAGAGATTCCTTTTTTACTTAAATGATCCAAATAGAAAAACCTTAACAAAGTGAGGAAAGACAAATAAACTAGACATAGCCTTTTGTAAACCTGAGTAGACCATAGGATAAATATTATTTGTAAAATATAATTTATCTAATATATGTTGCTACTTGTCTGATATTTCTAGAAGCTTGGTGTGGAACATTTAGCAATACCGTAAGTGGTTATTCATATATCTTAAGTCAGTTTTTGCTAATCTTCATAACCTTAAAATTTTATCGTTATATATAATATTCTAAACCAGAGTCAAATCACATATATAGTGTGTTGTAGCAAATAAAACCCTAAATTTCTACAAAAAATCTATAGCAATCCAAAATATTTTGAAGACCTGTTGCTTCCTTAAAAGGAGATACAAAAATAAACGATGAGCTACCTTGATGGGATGGAGAAGTCTTAAAATTGTGGTTCTATGCATGTAGTCATCTTAAGATGGTGGTTAAGTCACACAGCATGTACCCTATAACCTCAGTAATAACAGCTGCCAGACATATGACCTCATACATCTTGATGAGGAACGTCATCATCCAAGATGGAGGAGATCCATGTGATTGTTATTCAAAAACATGTATTGTATAGTAGATTTATTTTATTAAATGAGAGTTGAATCCCAGTTACATAAACATAAATACACAGAGTTGAATCTGAGTTACATATGCATGTATGAATGAATATGTTTTTGAATCCAATTTACATACACACAAACACACCCACTAAATTGCATCTAAGCTACATACAGCCAGATACATATCATAGAAAAGAGATGAGTCACATATAATATGCTGCAGAAAATTAAGATTACCTGTGAACATATAGATTAATTATAAGCATTTAATTATAAGTTTAGTGCCAAATTTAAAAAATTTTTAAAACCATATCCAATAAACTTGCAAATACTAAGACAGTGTTTGCAACATAGTCTTAAGAGAAATTTTTGAGAGCAGAGCACAGTGAAATTTTAGAAATGAAATATTTTTAAGAGTACAAAGTAGAGAAAGTGTGAAGCTAAGCAATTATATATATATGTATATATATGTGTGTGTGTGTGTGTGTGTGTGTGTGTGTGTGTGTGTGTGTGTGAAACAGAAGTTGTGATTAGTCAGAATTGAGAAATAAAGTACACCAGTTTTGGGGCTATTGATCTGTACTGAGGCCAAGTCATTTGGGTCAAGAAGGAGAGAGAGTCACAAAAAGAAATTCTACTTGAGAGAATTATTGTCAGCTCTATTAGAGAGCTGATTAAGCAAGAAGTACAGCACTTTAGGTAGAAGGTAAGAGACAGAGTAGTGTGTCAGAAAGCTAGGAGAAAGTCGGGGAAAGGGAAAACAGTAAGTTTCCTTTGTAGAGAGACCTAATGGGTGTATCAGGCCAGAGACAAGACATTTGTGAAGAAAGTTGCCCACATTGTGGGTGCCTCAGCGTTGTAGCAGGCTCTAGAAGCCAGAATATACTTATTGAATACACAAGGAGAGCAATGGTTAAGAGACAAGGAGAAACAAGCAGGGATTCCTCCTGAAAGAGGGTTTCAATATTGGAAAAGCTACAAGGATGGAGAGAATCTACAGGATCTCGAGGAACTGAGAGAAGGGATAGACAGAGACTGAGGAGGACTTAAGGAAGCTGCTGGACTTAAAAGGTAGAACCTAAAGGAAGACAAGAAAACCTGCTGCAACTTACAGGCCCAGGAAAGCACAAAGAGAGTAAAAGAGGTAACACTAGAAGAGGGAGTTGTCCATGTTGGTGTAACAGGGCAGAGATATGGCATGCTGCAGGATCCAAAGAGCCCTGTAGATGGCCATGTAGATGCAGGCCAGAACTCAAAGAGGCAAGAGACAAATGGGTATAAAGCAGTTTAAAGGGAGCAACAGCTCAGGAATTGGACTCTAGAACTTGGAATGAAATACTGAGGGTGGCAGTAGCCAGCAGAAATACCTGATCTTTATTTGCCTTAACAGAGGTCACTGCAGGAGGAAGCTAAGAGACACACTAGTGAAGGAGGAGTGTGTGCTGACTGTATACAAGCTGGAGCTGGTTAGGTTAGGTTATGTCTCCCATTTTGGAACAAACTTACAGATCCAGCAAAGTTAACTTAAAGACAGGACACTTACAGAATGTGTGTGTTTGGAGGTGTAGCCAGTAGACCAGACAAAAGCAAACAGGGCTTGAAGCTGAGGAAAGAGAAATCAGAATGAGGATCCCTTTTCTATCTCCCTCTATTGCCTGCAGTATTTGTGAATGCTGTGAATAATACTGGGATCTAGTGTAATGTTAGTCGGCTGCCTTCAGTGAATTGCCTAAAGGATATTGAGAAGCGTTTATTGCAAAAGTGGTACCAGATGGAGAGTCTGGAAGTTTTCTAAGAGGTATTACAAAAAGAAGCCTGGGTGTATGAATGACATTGGTGCCATGGGTGAGAAAGAGAAAAAAGTCCTAAGACTGAAATCAGGAGCTCACCAGGGAGGACCCCCAACAAGGAAGACATAGCCATTCAGTAGATCATCACTGCATTGAACTGGGATAAGGGGTAACAGCCAGAGATTTGGTGACTGGTATGAGTTAGCTATTCAGTGAAGCCAAAGGGGAAAAACTGAGTTCATAAATGAAGCCTCACCAAGAAGAAATGGTCAGAGTTGGGTGAGTACCTCCAACTCTGAGTGTATCTGACACTCAAAGAAGTGTTTACTCTAAGCAAGAGGACTTACTTACCAATTGCCATTGATGGATGGGTGGCCAAACAACTGGTGAGTCTGAAGGTGGGTCTGTTGCAGGTGGACTGGAGATAAAGGATAGGGTCCAGTGCAACTCAGACCCCAAATTATGAGTACTAGGATATCATAACTGTTCCAAAAGGTTCTAACAGTTTAGTTCGAATCCCTGTTCATCTCTCGCAGCAGCTAAGAAACCCTGTTTACTCTTCTTCCCACAATCCTGCCCTCAGAGATAACACATTATCTCTTCTTATCTCTGCCGTCTCTCCCCTTCAGGCTACCCTCTCACAGTGGCTCAGCTTTTTTACTTAATATGGGCATAACTCCAGTCCTTAAGCTCATATATCATCACGCCTGCAATGGCTAATTATGGTCATCAACTTGAAGGAACTACAATCCAGAATTAGAGGGCTCATCTGTGATCCAGATCTTGAGACTGGAAGACACAAGTTTTTGACCTGAATCTTGGCATGGAGATCTTGAGGCATAGTGGTCATGAAAAGCTTAGGCTGAGGCAAGGTAATACACACTTTTAAACCCAGGTGACTGAGGCAAGGAGATCTCTGAGGTCAGGGCCAGCCTGGGAGAAGCAAGTCCCAGGTCCAGGCAGGGTGGTTCACACCTTTAATTTGGGACACTCCTTCTGCCGGGGGCCTACATAAGGATATTGGAAGAAGGAAGATTCACTCTTCTTTGCCTGCATGTTCTTACTAGCCAGCACATCTGTTGGAACCTAATTCTACAGGAGATCAGCTGAAACATCTATCCTCATGGGACTGAGCAATCTAGATTCTTGGACTTCCCGTTCACAGCTGACCTTGGGTTAATTGGATTACAGGCTATAAGTCATCACAATAAATTGCCTCAATATAGCCATATTCCCTAAGATCTGTGACTCTAGAGAACTCTGCAGTACAACTCCTCACTTCCCAAACACCCTGCCCAGGCATGTGACTTCACTGTTCCCCAGAGATCAGAGAACTCTTCTAAGGGCTGCCTTTCAATAAGCCTATCTTTCTACTTTCAATTTGGCTTCAATTGCTTTCTTTCCATGGTGAAAAAAAAACTGATCAGAGAGCACAGGCACCAGGATATCCTATCTGAGCTACTACATCAATGTAAATGTTTTACAAAATTTGGAGAGCCAAGGAATGGCACAAAGATCAAACCACTTAATAGAATTCAATGCAAGAGATATATTGGGGATGGAGGGAGGAATGGATGAACATCTCTAAGCTGACATAAGAGATAGCATGACTATATTCTGATGATATAGACTTTATAGGAGGGTGGTATGGAATATACACATACTGGTGACATGGAAACATGTTTCATTTGCCTTTAGTAATGACCTGTGACAGTGGCCTTTGGTGATTATGTGGTGTTGGACCTGAGTCATTGAAGGAAGAAGGAGCATGACTCTAGAACTGAAGCTGGAAGTCAGGGAAGTGGCTGGATTTAGAATGTAGGTGGTTCCTAACACTTATTTTATCAAACTAGAACCAAACGCAAGCAATGCATTTTGTATAAAATAACAGCATTATGCTACTGTCTAGATAATGTGAAAATTATTGAACTAAATTCATTTTATTAATGTCACTGTTCATTTAGTTTTTCAGCACCATATGGAGAAAACATTGTAACTATCTAATTTTTCAGGAAAGAAACTGTTTGATGATTAATCATGAGTTACCAATCAAAAGGATTTGGAACCCCCAGGAGAAGCATGTCTATGTAATGTGTTAGTGTGTGTCCAAAGAACACTTTAAGTTAGGAGTAAAGAACTACTCTGAGTGTGGATGGTCAAGCCTTTTGGACCTGGTCACACCTGCAAAAAGAATAAAACTGAGGAAAAAGTGGGCTGAGTCCCAGCATGCACTTCATTTTTGAGTCCTCTGCATGGACACTATGTGATGAACCACTGTCATGTTATTATCATGAGGATTTCTCTTGATAGACTTTGTCTCCTGAAACAATAAACTCTTTTTTTCTTAAATTTGATTTTGTCCATTCTTTATCCTAGCAACATGAAATGTAAGGGGCATAGAAATCTTACATAAATAGACTTTTGGAATTGATTGGAGTGGAAATGTGGAAGTATGTGAAGCTAGGGGCTAGAGTAGAACAGAATATTGAGTGAAATGTGAAGAATGGAGTTCTAGATCTTAATATTTCAGACAGGATTGAGTCGCCTAGGCTAGAGATTGCTTATGTTATATTCTGGCAAAGATTTTTGCTACATTCTGTACATTTCCTGAAATTTTAAGTAAGGAATGATTCAAAAATAATGGACTGAACTGGAGAAATTTCTGTAGGATATTTAGACACACACACACACACACACACACACATATATATATATATATATATATATATAATTCATCTGTGCAACAGAAATAAATACATGAAAAAATGTGCACTTTGATAATTAGAGATGTATAGATGTATGTGATAATATAATCAAATATAGTATAAAGAAAGCTGCTTTAATTTTTAGACATTAGTATAATTAAAAAGAAACATCAAAGTCTTCATTAGGACACAAGGAAAATTACCCCATTACAAGAAATTGTGTATCGAGTTTTCTGATTCATGTTGAGCAAGAAATGAGACCTTTAATCAAGAATGCCCTGAATAGCTTCTCTTCTTTATAGAATAATACATAAAAATGGTTTTCTTGACTCAACACCAACATACAGAGCATTCACTACAGATTTACAAGTAGGTCACACAATATCTTGAACTAATAGAACTGTAGTAGCATTGTTTACATGGCAATAATGGAAAAATTGAATAATTACAAGGTCTTCCAAGTTTTTCCAAGGGTCAAGACAGCTTCAGGGGCCATACACTATATGCCTGTCTCGTATTCTTTAAAAGAAATGTGTGATGGTTTGTGTATGCTTGGCCCAGGGAATGACACTATTAGATGGTGTGGCCCTGTGGGAGGAGGTTTGTCACTGTGAGTGTGGGCTTTAAGACCCTCATCCTAGCTGCCTGGAAGTAAGTATTCTACTAGCAGCTTTCATATGAGAATGTAGAACTCTCAGTTCCTCCTGCCTGCCTGTATGCTGCCACGTTCCCACCCTAATGATAATGGACTGAGCCTCTGAACCTGAAAGCCAACCATAATTAAATGCTGTCCTTTTAAATGTTGCCTTGGTCGTGGTGTCTGTTGACAGAAATAAAACCCTAAGACAGAAGTTGGTACCAGGAACTGGGGTATTGTTATGATAGGCTTGACCATATTTTTGTTTGGAAGATTGTGGATTTGGGGACTTTGGATTTGAAAGTACTAGAACACTTTAAGTGGGGCTTAATGGGCTATCCTAGAAGGAATATGGAAGACTTTGTTGCTATGAGTGGTTTGAACTTTACTGACCTGGCCCAAGAGGTTTCAGAGGAAAAGAATTTCAGTACATGACCTAGAGACTGATTTGTGGTATTTTGGTGAAGAACGAGGCTGCTTTTTGGCATGGTCTAAAGAGTCTGCCCACAGCTTAGATGAAGAGATTTAAATTAATTGCTTTGAAAAGGGAAATCTCAAAAAAGCCTGGTGCAAATTCTTTGTGTGATTCCAGAAGTTCACTTCTAGGAAGACCAATTTTAATGAAAAGGAACAAGCTGAACAAGGAATAGTATAAAATATATGGTTGGAGTATTAAAGGGACATCTGGAAGTAAAATGAAGCTAAATAATGTGTCCAAAAATATTAAAGTAAATTAAGGAATTTGGCAACAAGATACTACCCAACTAAGTTTAGGTCCAACCATTGTCGTATACATCTTTAATCCCAGTATTACTGGAGGCAGAGTCATGTACGTTTCTGAGTTCAATGTCAATCTACAGAGCAAGTTCCAGGAAAGCCAAGTGTAGACAGAGAGCATAAGAAAACAGATAGCTGGTAATAGAATAAGGGGTAGGAGCACGTTCCAGCCCCAGCTACACAGCAGAACATGGCAGCTTCACCCATGTGACTCTGACTTTAGGGTGAAAAATAGAAGGGACTATTGGGACAATTGATCCTGGTTAGGTGGAGCTAAGAAATTTGTGGTTATTAAGAAGAGACTAGCATCACTGAAGTGAAACCTTCAGGGAAGTGTTTTCTAAGAACACAAAGAAGCTGTGTTCTAGAGATAGCAAAGGTTGTACCTCATGATGCAGCTGTACTTAGTTATATGTAAGAGTCACTCAGGTGGTACTGGTTTTGAAGGC
The DNA here is from genome assembly GCF_011064425.1 of Rattus rattus. Lineage (NCBI taxonomy): Eukaryota > Metazoa > Chordata > Mammalia > Rodentia > Muridae > Rattus > Rattus rattus. Next base: position 47,159,268 of record NC_046171.1, read on the forward strand.
ATGAAGAGGTCATGAAGAGCAGCTTAGGTTTAGCAATGTAAGAGGTCATGGAAGGCCATTGGTGAAGGTGCAGCCTCAGTTGCAGTTGATGGCCCAGGACTGAAGGGGTCATACAAAGGATTTGAGTCTTGGCCCATGTAGAGAGCCCATAAGAGGCGATTGATGAAGCCAAGTTACAGCAGAAGACCTTAGAGTATTGTAGATGTCAGTACCATGGGATGATCACAGAGAACAGCAGCAGCGGTAGAGTGAATCAACCTGAGCATAGAAACCTACAGAGGGCAGAGCTGAAGAAGTGACACAGTCCCTTTGGAGAAGCCCAGAAGATCATGTGTGGATCCCAGACATGGAAACAAGAAGGTAAAACATTGAAGTTGCCTTGGAGACCCAAGATGTTTGAGATGTCATAGCGGTGGGCCATCTGCTGAGGAAACCTGCTAACAGGGAGTAGAACAAGCCCCCTGCAGAGAGGTTTGAGAAAATCAGTCATATAGAGCAATGCACCCAGCCCCTTCTCCACAGATGAAAATGGGACCACAGATCATATAAGCTCAAGACAGTTCAGTCACAGGACCACACCCCAAATATGTAGATGAGGTATTCCCAAGCTCTGAGTCCAAACCAACAGGAAGTACCTGCTACCAGACCCCGACCCATCCTGAAACTGTATTTAAGGATCCTATTTAGAAGGATTAAAGGTGTGCACGAATCAGTTCATCATCTAAGAGCTTCTCTCATAAGAGCTGTAATACCTCTGCTTGGGGAAGAGATCTGCTTTCCCTAAGTCACCTCCAGAAGCTCCCCTGCACCCCTCACCAGCTAGGCAGTTTCCTCCTGACTCAGCTCGTCCCAACTTTCTTCAGCAGCAGGAGGAGAGCAGCAGAAAGGCAGCGAAAGCTGTTCCTCCTCTCTCAAGGTCTCTCCCCTTCACCTGAACCCGTGCACCTAGCCAGACCAGAGAACTCCATCAAAAGCCTCCAGCGCGAAGGCCAATAAGTGACAGTTCTACTAACCATGAATGGAGCTGCTTTAAAAATTCCTCTTATTTAACCGAACTTCAACACTTTCCTAACCCTACTACTGCACAATGCTCTCAATAGAGTCCTTCTTATTTCTTCATTTTGCCATAAATTTCAAGCATATTTAAGTTTGTTAATGCTCTTCGTGCTGCTAAACTTCCATACCATGTGTTAAATTTCATCTTTATTCACCTTAAGAGGCTCCACCAAGAGTTGATGCCTCCAGACAGATTAATCTCATGGATGACAAGATCAAGAATTTAAAAGGCCAGGAGACATTTCAGACCGGCAAGTTGGCTTATTAGGTACAAACAACTGCCAGTAAGCCTAACAAATAGTATTTGGTGCTCAGGTCCAAAGTTATGTACCTCCTATACATTGCCCTCTGACTTTCATGTGTCCTTGGCATGCATACATGTATTCATATACCTATATATATAGACATAAAAAGCAATGCAGAAATATTTTATTGGGTGTCCATAGTGTTTCTGTTTCATTTCAGGAACACTGTAAATTATCAGTGATGGTTTTATGATTGGATAGATGACCTGTACATTTCATTTTTCTCCTATAATTATTGATCATCAGACAATAACATGTTTGCATTGCTCGACTGTCCAAGGACACTTAATTCTTCTCTGTAACTTTAGAGTAAGCACATATTGACTTGCTATTAAATATTTGGTCATATGGCCATGGGAGTTTTCTAATCCTCAATTATTTATTTTTTTCTTCCAAATATTATATGTTTGTGTCAGTTATACTTTCTGTTGTAAATTTGGCTCTCTAGCCTGCGTCACCTTTGCAACAGGTTCAACAGTTTACGTCATTACTGCCACAAAAGCATCCCAGGTCACTCTGTGTTTCTATGTCTCACTGTTTGTCTCTGTCTGTCTCTTCTCTTCTCTCTCTTCTGCCTCTGTCTCCCTGTCTCTCTCTACCTTTGTCTCTCTCTGTCTGTCCCCCCCTCTCTCTCGCTTGCTCACTCCTCTTCTTTCTTCTTGTTCGTGCTCTCTTTCTCCTGGTCTGTCTGTCTCTATCTCTCTCATGTTCCCATTCTTAGGCATCTTTTTGCTCTCACCTCTCCCCCAATAAATCTCTTGTACTAGATTTGTGTTGTGGCATAATCCTTAGGAGTACACCTTAGTACAGACCCACCAAAGTTACCTAATTCATTTCATAGAAATAAATTGATGATTACTTGTTTTGTCTGATATTTCAATTCCCACAAATTCCACAAATATTCCATGAAGGAAAAGTCATAATTCTATAAATTCGTATATAAAAAATAACACATTTTATGACACAGAAATGGAGCTCTGAATAAAAGACTAGTTGTTCTATTATCTAAAGCTTTCATTTGAGTGTAAAATTTTTAACACAATTTAATTACTTTACAAAAAACATATTGGTATCTGTCTAGAAACCCTATATAACAATATGAGTTCATATGCTAAAGCACTTTAAAGATAAAATGTATTATTGAATTAAAGGAGTTTCCACTATTCTGACAGATAAAACCTCCATCTTAGGCCTGAGACCAGTCCTGAAAGCAACTTGAGGCTGTTAAGTTACCAGCAATTCCAGGAGTGCAAAAAAACCCAAACAAACAGGATGTTCACTCACATGCTGAAGTACATGTTCACAGTTAAGCATTGTTGTTATTGCCTTTAAAGAATCCCTGCCTAGCTCCAGTCAGGGCCTCAGTCTGCAATCCAGCCAGGTAAACTGTGGTCAGACATAGTTTACATAAGGAAGTGTGGCTTGGTCTTCTTTTTTTTTTTTTTTTTTTTTTCAATTTTTTTTTTATTAACTTGAGTATTTTCTTATATACATTTGAATGTTATTCCCTTTCCGGTTTCGGGCAAACATCCCTCCCCCTCCCCTTCCTTATGGGTGTTCCCTCCACCCCTCCCCCATTGCCCCCCTCTCCCCAACAGTCTAGTTCACTGGGGTTCAGTCTTAGCAGGACCCAGGGCTTCCCCTTCACTGGTGCTCTTACTAGGATATTCATTGCAACCTACGAGGTCAGAGTCCAGGGTCAGTCCATGTATAGTCTTTGGGTAGTGGCTTAGTCCCTGGAAACTCTGGTTGGTTGGCATTGCTGTACATATGGGGTCTCGAGCTCCTTCAAGCTCTTCCAGTTCTTTCTCTGATTGTTCAACAGGGGTCCTGTTCTCAGTTCAGTGGTTTCCTGCTGGCATACGCCTCTGTATTTGCTGTATTCTGGCTGTGTCTCTCATGAGCGATCTGCATTCACATTTTGATCATCCGTCTTGAGTTTCATTTGTTCTAGGCATCTAGGGTAATTCAAGCATTTGGGCTAATAGCCACTTATCAATGAGTACATCCCATGTATGTCTTTCTGTGATTGGGTTAGCTCACTCAGGATGATAGTTTCCAGTTCAACCATTTGCCTCTGAATTTCACAAAGTCATTTTTTTGATAGCTGAGTAATATTCCATTGTGTAGATGTACCATTTTTTTTCTGTATCCATTCCTCTGTTGAAGGGCATCTGGGTTCTTTCCAGCTTCTGGCTATTATAAATAAGGCTGCGATGAACATAGTGGAGCACGTGTCTTTTTTTTATATGTTGGGGCATCTTTTGGGTATATGCCCAGGAGAGGTATAGCTGGATCCTCAGGCAGTTCAATGTCCAATTTTCTGAGGAACCTCCAGACTGATTTCCAGAATGGTTGCAGCAGTCTGCAACCCCACCAACAATGGAGGAGTGTTCCCCTTTCTCCACATCCTGCCAGCATTTGCTGTCACCTGAGTTTTGATCTTAGCCATTCTCACTGGTGTGAGGTGAAATCTCAGGGTTGTTTTGATTTGCATTTCCTTATGACTAACGATGTTGAACATTTCTTTAGGTGTTTCTCAGCCATTCGGCATTCCTCAGCTGTGAATTCTCTGTTTAGCTCTGAACCCCATTTTTAATAGGTTATTTGCCTCCCTGCTGTCTAACTTCTTCAGTTCTTTGTATATTTTGGATATAAGCCCTCTATCTGTTGTAGGATTGGTAAAGATCTTTTCCCAATCTGTTGGTTGCCGTTTTGTCCTAACCACAGTGTCCTTTGCCTTACAGAAGCTTTGCAGTTTTATGAGATCCCATTTGTCGATTCTTGATCTTAGAGCATAAGCCATGGGTGTTTTGTTCAGGAAATTTTTTCCAGTGCCCATGTGTTCCAAATGCTTCCCTAGTTTTTCTTCTATTAGTTTGAGTGTATCTGGTTTGATGTGGAGGTCCTTGATCCACTTGGACTTAAGCTTTGTACAGGGTGATAAGCATGGATCGATCTGCATTCTTCTACATGTTGACCTCCAGTTGAACCAGCACCATTTGCTGAAAATGCTATCTTTTTTCCATTGGATGGTTTTTGGCTCCTTTGTCAAAAATCAAGTGCCCATAGGTGTGTGGGTTCATTTCTGGGTCTTCAATTCTGTTCCATTGGTCTATCTGTCTGTCTCTGTACCAATACCATGCAGTTTTTATCACTATTGCTCTGTAATACTGCTTGAGATCTGGGATAGTGATTCCCCTGAAGTCCTTTTATTGTTGAGGATAGTTTTAGCTATCCTGGGTTTTTGTTATTCCAGATGAATTTGCAAATTGTTCTGTCTAACTCTTTGAAGAATTGGATTGGTATTTTGATGGGGATTGCATTGAATCTGTAGATCGCTTTTTGGTAGAATGGCCATTTTTACTATATTAATCCTGCCAATCCATGAGCATGGGAGATCTTTCCACCTTCTGAGGTCTTCTTCAATTTCTTTCTTCAGAGTCTTGAAGTTCTTATTGTACAGATCTTTCCCTTGCTTGGTTAAAGTCACCCGAGGTACTTTATATTATTTGGGTCTATTATGAAGGGTGTCATTTCCCTAATTTCTCTCTCGGCTTGTTTCTTTTTTGTGTAGAGGAAGGCTACTGATTTGTTTGAGTTAATTTTATACCCAGCCACTTTGCTGAAGTTGTTTATCAGCTTTAGTAGTTCTCTGGTGGAATTTTGGGATCCTTAAATATACTATCATATCATCTGCAAATAGTGATATTTTGACTTCTTCTTTTCCGATCTGTATCCCCTTGACCTCCTTTTTGTTGTCTTATTGCTCTGGCTAGAACTTCAAGAACTATATTGAATAAGTAGGGGAGAGTGGGCAGCCTTGTCTAGTCCCTGATTTTAGTGGGATTGCTTCAAGTTTCTCTCCATTTAGTTTAATGTTAGCAACTGGTTTGCTGTATATGGCTTTTACTATGTTTAGGTATGGGCCTTGAATTCCTATTCTTTTCCAGGACTTTTATCATGAAGGGGTGTTGAATTTTTGTCAAATGCTTTCTCAGCATCTAATGAAATGATCATGTGGTTTTGTTCTTTCAGTTTGTTTATATAATGGATCACGTTGATGGTTTTCCATTATATTGAACCATCCTGCATGCCTGGGATGAAACCTACTTGATCATGGTGGATGATTGTTTTTGATGTGCTCTTGGATTCGGTTTGCCAGAATTTTATTGAGTATTTTTGCATCGATATTCATAAGGAAATTGGTCTGAAGTTCTCTTTCTTTGTTGGGTCTTTGTGTGGTTTAGGTATAAGAGTAATTGTGGCTTCATAGAAGGAATTCGTAGTGCTCCATCTGTTTCAATTTTGTGGAATAGTTTGGATAATATTGATACGAGGTCTTCTATGAAGGTCTGATAGAATTCTGCACTAAACCCGTCTGGACCTGGGCTCTTTTTGGTTGGGAGACCTTTAATGACTTCTTCTATTTCCTTAGGAGTTATGGGGTTGTTTAACTGGTTTATCTGTTCCTGATTTAACTTCGGTACCTGGTATCTGTCTAGGAAATTGTCCATTTCCTGCAGATTTTCAAGTTTTGTTGAATATAGGCTTTTATAGTAAGATCTGATGATTTTTGAATTTCCTCTGAATCTGTAGTTATGTCTCCTTTTCATTTCTGATTTTGTTAATTTGGACACACTCTCTGTGTCCTCCTCGTTAGTCTGGCCAAGGGTTTATCTATCTTGTTGATTTTCTCAAAGAACCAACTTTTGGTTCTGTTGATTCTTTCTATGGTCCTTTTTGTTTCTACTTGGTTGATTTCGGCTCTGAGTTTGATTATTTCCTGCCTTCTACTCCTCCTGGGTGTATTTGCTTCTTTTTGTTCAAGAGCTTTTAGGTGTGCTGTCAAGCTGCTGACATATGCTCTTTCCTGTTTCCTTCTGCAGGCACTCAGCGCTATGAGTTTTCCTCTTAGCGCAGCTTTCATTGTGTCCCATAAGTTTGGGTGGCTTGGTCTTCTTATGGGATACGTAACAGTGAGATCATGGGCTATCTCTCACTCTTTTGCTTGCTTTTGCGACTCTTTTCCTCATACTGGGTTGTCTTCTCCAGCTTTAATACGAGGGGAGGTGCCTATTCTTATTGCATTTTGATATACCATATTTGGTCGACATCCATGGGGAGGGTCTGCAATTTGCTATTTTTCAAAAGAGAAATGGAGGAGGAATGGAGGAGGGAGACTGAAGAGAGCTGTTGGGGGAAACTGTTGTCATGATCTTCTACTACTACTACTACTACTACTACTACTACTACTACTACTACTACAACGAGGAGCGAGGAGGAGGAGAAGAAGAACAAAAGGAAGAAGACGAAGAAGAGGAAGAAGAGAAAGAAGATGATGATTATTGACTGTCACTGGGGGTATTTGTTTTTCTGCAGATACCCCATACCACAACTATGATATAAGTATATTTTACTCAATACTTCATATATGTAGTTAAACATAAAGTTGAATTACAAAAAAATGAGTTTCCACCAAAATGCTGGAAAAAATAATCAGTTCTCTAATACATACAGGTATAGGAAATTACTTTCTGAACAGGACTCTATTTTCTTAGCAACTAAATCCAATAAATTTCAAGAGGGACTCCATAACACTAAAATGCTTCTGTGAGGGTAGGGTACAAGCAACCAAGTAAAAGAAACTAACAGAATGGCAGAGAATCTTTGACAGATACGCACCTGACAGAGGATGAATACCCAGAATACATAAAGAACCCAAGAAGGAGGAAAACCAATGACCCAATTAAACACTTGGCTATCTATCTGAGCAGAGAGTTCTCAGAAAGATAAAAAGGCTAAGAAATAGCTAAAGGAAGACAGTAAATAATAAATTTAGCAGGTTAAATAAATGCTAATTAAAAATTCTTTCATACTTCATTTTATCCCAAAGATCAACAGAAAAACTGACAGCTGGCAGTGCAAATATATAGACTGAAGGAGGAAGGGAAGTCTCAGCAGTACACCATGCCCAAAGGAACTACAAGAACTAATGACTTCTGAGAGGAAGAGAGTTGGTTTTTCCTAGGAGTACTTCACAATCTACACATACAAGAAACACTTGAGTCTATAGTTGTGTGTGTGTGTGTGTGTGTGTGTGTGTGTGTGTATTCCAAAATAGGATCAACAGTTGGAGAGGTGTTGATGAGGAGAAATAATGTAATGTAATTTGGTTAAAGAAATAAAGCAGTTGGTGATGCCAAGTCTATAAAATGCTAGGCATTACACATCGTATAATCATATACTGAAAAGAAATTAAGTAACTAACACTATCTATTGTCTCATCATTCTCTGTCTCCTTATTCCTCTCTCCTTCTCTCTGTCTCTGCTTTTCTCCTTCTTTCACTATTTCAACCTAGGTGCCTGAGCTAAAATGATTCATTAAAATTGTTGGAGACTTGCTATTATTTCATTGAACAAATGTTAGCAATTTTATATACAGTAAATATTTATCAAATAATAAGCTACTATTCCATATCATGCTGGTGTCAAAACTGTTGGCCAATATACAAAGTCAAATATAGTAAACTTGTTTTCATTAGAAAGCTTTTCAAATGCAATCCTGTCTTTCATGCTAATCTTCTTATAGGTAACCTCTAGGAACTGCTTGAAGATGAGATGCACACAGTTTGAATGGCTGCTTCACATTTCTTCCCATGGGATCATTCTGCTGTTTCTAGCAAGCTTAACATAATCTCTATGTAAATAAATCTATTCTTTCATATGTCTTAGCCTTATCTATCAAGTCCCATTTCCAGAATGTGGATATAAACAAAATAACTATATGGATAGAGAAATTTATGAGAACATGTACCAGATTTGAATATTAATACAACAAATTCTTAGTTATTGTAGAGTTGAAAACAAGATCAGGTTGGACAAATATTTTGCAATAATCATATTCAATCAGGCCCTTATTGTTCATTGTATAACTAAACAAGTAAATATTATAAAATAGATCAGATCGTTTTGCAAACAAACTTATTTTTATATTGTGAAGTACCTGATAATATTTTCTGAGTTTTAGTCTTTAAAAGGTTAGAAATGCAACCATATCTCATACATATAAAACACCGAGACAAATATAAACAAGGTATTATTGGTCCTATAAGCCATATGACCATAATTTGGTACAATGTCAGGACACCCACAATGACACAAGTACATACCATTGACCTAAATAAGAAGATAATTTGTGGGTTTAATTAGGATTTCTTAACGTACCTACAATAAACACATACAACCTACATATACACAAATATATATAAACACATATAAACTCAAAGAGTTGAAATCAAGAAGTATGAATTAGGAATATTTTTATAGCTCTAAAAAGAACAGATATATGCCACAATAATAGTAAATTGTGTGTGTGTGTTTGTTTGTGTGTGTGATGACAAAATTAGATATCAAATGTATATATTAATGATACACTGAAGATATTATAATATATAAATGTATATATATTGTACTTCAAACATAATTCTAAGTAAGACTTTCAATCATTTGCACCTGTAACACTTATAGAATAATTACAGTTACTAATGTGAGCAATTACTTATTTAATAGGTCAAATGCATAGAGTTGATTTTCATTTTCCTTTCGGATAAGGCATGAATATATAGTTATTGGAATAAGAAAGTAAAAAGGTGAACATGAACTTTGATAAAAGCACAGGATTGTGGGTTAATCGATACTCAGATTTCCATGCTGAAAGAAATACAACAGAAGTGAGTATGTTTTATAATTACATATAACTATATAATATAACTATAAAACTATAACTATAACTATATATATTTTTAAGAACAACTGAGAAACTATTTTATAATTATTTTACTTTACATATACTGGTATTTATAAAATCAAAATATTTCTGTATTTTCATGAGGATGGGGTAATATTTAATATATAAGCAATCTTCATTGTTCATGTAAAAAATCATGGGTGTTATTTTTATTACCTATATAAGAACATATGCCAATTTTAAAGTATTTTCAGTGCGTCCCAACTTTCCTCAGTTTTTCTGTGGTCACTTTTTCTTTCTCTTTCCAAGCATTAAGCTTACTTTTATACTGACACAAAGATGTAGACACAATACTTATTGTTTTTCACATTTTTATAATTTATCTTATAAACTGTCAAAAACCACACTTTATAAATATATCTTGTGTTGTTTGCTATTGTCCAAAGCGTTCTTCTCATATCTGTAGCTTAGCACCTTTCAATCCATCTTTGTCATAAGCAGAACATTTTCTGACTTTCAGTTGCCACCATTCTACTTCTACTTGAAATATATAATAAAAGTAATTGTACTCTCCCAAAATTTAAAATATAAGGTTATTATTTTTGTACTCATATATATACACATATATATGTATATGTATAAAACCATAACTATATATATTTTTAAGAACAACTGAGAAACTATTTTATAATTATTTTACTTTACATATACTGGTATTTTTCTGGCATTTATATCTGTGTACCAATTCTGTGGTTGGAGGTTACAAAAAGACATCAGATCCCTAGGAATAGAGTAACACATAGATGACTATAAGCCACAAAAAAATATGCATACTGAGAACCCACCTGAGTCCTATACAAAGGCTAAAAGTGTTCATAACCATTGTACCGTCTCTTCTAGTCCTAGGCCCAGCCATTATTGATTCCAGGTATCAACCAGGGAGAATTAATCTTTTAGTGTTTATAATATTACTTTGCAAACTAAGTGACATAGTTGTGTGAAATATTTATAAATAAGTATCAATCCCATGCTACTGCTGGCAAGGCACTGGTAGGCAGGCCAGATTGACCTATTCTCAGCCCAGCAGACTCTCTTACCCCAGGCTCCAAAATCTGTCCTCTCTCTCCTGCTCACTAAGTTCCCATGTCAGATTGCTGCCACACCAGCCCCACACTTCCAAATTCTCATGGCTTTTTGGGGTGCACTTCTCGCAAACCCACACTTTTCCACTGTACCTTTCTCTCTCAAACCCAGGTGAGTAGCCACATGAAGGAAAACATGACACAAACTTAATTTAAAATCAACACAGTCGCTGGACACAGCAACTAGCATCCTAATTTGCAAGTCATTCTAAGTTAAATTCCCTAGTAGTGGTTACCAATGGATCTACCACCTGAATCAGGTCTCTACTTCCTATATTTTGGCCTCCATCGTCTTTCCTACCTAAAAAGAAGTTTTCTCCTGCCTCCCCTCTTCCTCTCTCTGACCTGGAAACACCAACTACTCCTCAGCCAGTGATCGATCTCCTGAATTTATTTTATTCATTAGGGGAATGTTCTGCCATATCTCACCATTTCTGTCAAATAAAAAACAAACAAACAAACAAAAAGAACAACTAAAAAACTTTTCTCTCAAATATAAGCTAAGTATAACTATTACTATTTTGTAATTTCCAAAGCAAAAGATATGCCTAACACCCAGACCATCATTTTTGTCAATTAAATTGAGCACTCCGTTATCTATCCAAAATTTAAAAAGGCTTATCATCCATATCTGTTATGTCTGTGTATATTGTTTTAGCTTATATATTACCTTCTCAAATATTCTCTCGCAATGCTAAATAGCTTTGGTTGGCTATGAGACTATAACTAGTCTTCAACTCCATCAGAAATCTGAGCACAACCAATATTATCTGAAAATATAGGAAGCTTAACTCAGCTTCCAGAGCTGAGACAAATTGCAGAGACAACTGCCTACCTATACAGCCCCAATATATCAGGAAGTTAGTACATAGTCTCAGCCTTCTGGCCTAGGATCATCTGACAGACCTTGTAAAACAGGAATTATTAAGGACTAGTTTATCTTGTCTTGGCAGAACTAAACTGTCCTAACCTGTAACTTGTGTCCTCTCAAGAATGGTACAGGTCTGTAGGAGAAATAGGCAATTTTTTCCCAGCCACCTAGCCACAACATACAACTTTACCTGGAGGTAGAGATGCTCAGCTGTTTCTCCTAACCCACAAATGGGGAGCTGTTAGAAGCAGAAATGTCTCTACAACTAATGAATAAGTAACATTGAATGTCATATTCGGTAGTTATGTCGTTTTTGAAAACCATCTATCTATGTAATTTAACCTGGACTGTTGTCCATTAACTATTTTCAGCCATTTCTAAATAAAATTTCTTGCGAGCACCCTAGCAATTAACTCAGAGCCAAGACTTTACTATCTGGCCATTAACTCGAATTGCTTAAACATCTAAAAAGAGTTTATTATGGTATTTATAGAGAGACTGGGTCCAGGCCTTGTACTTTCAAAATTTTTTTATCAATGAAAGAAATTTATACCGATGAAAATTTGCATCAAAATAAATTCTGTACCAAAGTAAGAAATTATGATGTCAACTTAGAAACTATTGTAAAGATTTCAACCAAATCGGATTATGGCTACACAATAAATTCTAGATATTTCCTTCCTGTTCAACTTATGACCATTTCTAAATTCCCCAGAAAGACAACTTAGAATAAACGCCTCAAGCCCCCAAGCCCAGAGGAAGGGGACGATGACTCTTCACAACTACTTCCAGCTGACTATGCAATCGAGATATCTTTGAATGGGGTAGGGAAACGGATCCTGACTGGATCCGGCTAAAGTCTCTGAGATCAGGAGTCCGAGTAAGTCAGTTCAGCATGCCTGACAATTAGACTCACTAAGGCTGTGTAGTCTATAATAGAGAAATCTTAAAACAAAATTTTACTGTCATCAAGATATCTGTATGGATTGTATTAGTCTGTGTAGGGTGTTCAGACTAGTTAGGATGAAATTCTGCTCCAATCATAAGTCTTCATTCATATCAGGTGAGGGATGGCAAAAAGAATATTTTTGTTTGATTCACCTGCATTTATATTCAGGTGCTCTGCCTCTATCAGATCTGATCCATATAACTCTGGAAGTTGTATAAACACTAATCACCTTAAAAAAAAAATCCAAAGCCCCAAATCAGCATATCCTTCAGTCAGCAACCAGGAAAGTTTGTATTTTGTTTTCGCTTTCATAGGAATAATAAAACAACTGAAAAACCTTATAATTATACTCATTTTTATAACAAAACAATGCAAAACAAAACAAAAAAAACTACTAAGAAAATAATGTATTAGCCTATTGTAGGCCTGTTCTAATTTGGCATGCCAAGAAATTAACCCAACATTCCTGTGGAGTCCAGGAACAAAGAATATGAGTTTCCTGCAGACTATGTTATGCCATCTACCTGTTATGTTCTCTACCTGGAGTCACAGACTTTTATTTATTAATATCTTTTATAATATCGATCTGTTGTGCTCTCTGCCTTGAGCCGTAGACATCCATCAATATCTTTCTCTCTAAAACCCAGTTGAGTCTCTGTGTGAAGTAAAGCATCACACAAACTTAGTTTAGAATCAATCATCAGTGACTAGCATCCTAATTTGTAAGCCATTATAAGTTAAATCCTCCTGTAGCAGATACCAACAAATCTGCCACCTGAACCAGGGGCCTCTGCCACCTCTATTTTGACCTCTATCATCTTTCCTGTCCAAGAGGAAGTAACTTTCTCCTGCCTCTCCATTTCCTCCCTCTGATCCAGAATTCTTGCCTACTACTCAACCAGTGATTAGTTCTCTGAAAACATTATTTATTACAGAAAGGTTCTGCTACAAATTGTTTTGACAAAAGACTTTAGAATTCATATTATGCTAAGACATTAATAGTCAGTGGTCACTTATCCAAAACCAAATCATCTCTGTAAAAACCATATGGGCAAATATGCAAAGTGATAGATACTAACAGCCCACAACTGAAGTTATCTTCTCTCTGTTATGCATTCTGTGGGGGTTGGGGCAACTACTCAGATAATAAGATACATGAGTACTTGGAAAGCAAACATATATGTAAACATTGGAAGACATTGTCGACATTCATGTCACTATGATATATGTGATTAAAGAAAGAAAGATGCATATGGACAGGAATTCTTTTTTTTTTCCATCTTTATTAACTTGAGTATTTCTTATTTACATTTCGATTGTTATTCCCTTTCCTGGTTTCTGGGTCAACATCTCCCTAACCCCTCCCCTCCCCCTCCCCTTCTCTATGGGTGTTTCCCTCTCCATCCTCCCCCCCATTACTGCCCCTCGCCCAACAATCACGTTCACTGGGGTTCAGTCTTTGCAGGACCAAGGGCTTCCCCTTCCACTGGTGCTCTTACTAGGCTATTCATTGCTACACCTGTGAGGTCAGAGTCCAGGGTCAGTCCATGTATAGTTTTGGGTAGTGGCTTAGTCCCTGGAAGCTCTAGTTGGTTGGCATTGCTGTTCATATGGGGTCTCAAGCCCCTTCAAGCTCTTCCAGTCCTTTCTCTGATTCCTTCAATGGGGGTCCTGTTCTCTGATTCCTTCAATGGAGGTCCTGTTCTCAGTTCAGTGGTTTGCTGCTGGCATTCGCTTATGTATTTGCTGTATTCTGCTGTGTCTCTCAGGATCGATCTACATCCGGCTCCCTGTCGGTCTGCACTTCTTTGCTTCATCCATCTTGTCTAATTGGGTGGCTGTATATGTATGGGCCACATGTGGGGCAGGCTCTGGAATGGTGTCTTCTGCCTCTGTTTTAATCTTTGCCTCCCTATTCCCTGCCAAGGTTATTCTTGTTCCCCTTTTAAAGAAGGAGTGAAGGATTCGCATTTTGTTCATCCTTCTTGAATTTCATGTGGACAGGAATTCTAAACAAAAATTTAAGACCCCATCCATTTTCATTTTTAAAAATCAAATTTCTTTCCCTTTCCCTGCAGGAAGTTGAAATTATTTTAATTTTTTGTCTATCTGGCTATAAACTTAAAGCAGAATATTAATTGTTCTGAAAGAAATACAGTTCTACAAATGAATTTCAATTTTAAGCTGTTTCTTCACTTGTCTTAGTGCATCCTAAAATGAACTATAACATATATCAGTTACTTTTCTTCATCCATTAAAAGAAATTACAAAATAGGTAACACAACCTAGGTGGTATTTCATATACCCATCAGTAAACTGATTTCTTCTACTTTGAGATTCTATCTATCCATTGATCTATCCATACATCATACATCTATCTATCCGTCCTTCTATCCATCCATCTAAAAATCTATCTTTCAATATATTTATATATTTATCTTCATGTGTGTGTGTGTGTGTGTGTGTGTGTGTGTGTGCGTGTGTGCGTGAGTGTGTATGTATGCATGTATGTATGTGAAATTGGTATGTTTTGTGGTACATGAATATGTGGAAGTCATATATCAAGTGTTTGTTACTCAGGTAACTATGTTGTGTCTGTCATTTGTCTTTAATTTGGAACTTGCAAATTATTTTATACTGGGAGTACAGGGAATCAGAAAAGGTTTGCATTCCTCTATTTCATTGGAATCACAACTGCACATCACCACAACCAGCTTTATTGACATATTTTTGAGGAATGGAATTATGTAGCAAGCATTTTGCATGCAGATTGATCTATCAACATTCAGATTGAATCTTCACTTGGTATCCAGCATTAAAGCATTACTGATTCTACTCAACTGGTACTCTGCACTTATTATACCCTGTATAATAAGAAATGTTGGTACCAGAATGACCTATTACAGTTGTTTGAGTTTAATTTCTCAGTTTTCTTCTGATGTAAATTTTTCTTTTCCTTTTTTTTTTCAGAGCTGGGGACTGAACCCAGGGCCTTGTGCTTGCTAGGCAAGTACTCTACCACTGAGCTAAATCCTCAACCCCGATGTAAATTTTTCTGAAAGTAGCAATTTTAGCTTATTTGTGAATACTTACTTGTACTGGTACTAACAGATAGAAAATATAAATTAAAAAATCTCAGAATCTGTTCCAAAATTTGTTAGCAGTAAATTAAGAAGAAAAGAAGGTCAACGGTTTGAGTATTCCAGTATCTGTATAACTAAGGAAAATACTGCATTAGTATTGTATATAGAAGTTGACTGTTGTTTACCACCCAGCTCCATGCTTCCAGAAATAAGACTGAGACTTAAAAGAGATTTATAAATATATTGGCCATATAGCTAGGCTCTTCTTAAACTAGAATAATAACTTAAGATAATCCATTTATTTTAATCCACATTCTGCCAAATGGCTGGTTACCTGGGATCAGGTATCATGCATTCATTCAGGGTGAATCTTCCAATACTTTGTACTATCTCAGAATTCTTTCTGCCTCCTAGGTGTCCCAACTCTTATTTCTTGCCTAAGCCATAGGTTCTAGGCTTTTTAATAGACACGTGGTACATCCATAAAATACACAATATATTCTCTCTACAATTATGCTCCAAAAGAGTGAGCCTTCAGAGTGAGAAGCTGAGTTATAAGGAATAGATACCAGGAAGTATACTAGGCACATGAAGTATAAATATATCTTCAATCTTATCAAAATGGTCTTTACTATTGTTTCAACATTATAAGAAAAAAGAGCCTTCCCTCAGATACAAACACCACCAGAAGCTCATATATCTTGTCTGACAGTCAATTAAAATTTCATACTTTCCATGTAAGTAGTTGATATTTTAGAACTTAAAAGTAGAAAAAGAAAAAAATAAAAGACTGCTAGCTATATCATAAGAAATTGTAGTTATAAATATAATTTTATAATAACTATGATTAATATTTTAATGTATAACAGGAGGGAAACACAATGAAAAAATTTTAAATTTAATAAGTCAAGAGTAAGGTCATATAAAAAGTTTGAAAGATATTAAGTTAAACTTCTATAAATTAAACAAAATTACTGATTCGGTAAAAGGTTGTATGATGAATTTTCAAAAACAATTACTGGAATATTATTGAACTTAATAACAGCTATTGGCATACAGTTTGAAAGATAAATAAGAAAATTCAAAAATAAATGTAATACAGTATAAATGTTTATTTGTTATGAGTTTAGGAATGAAGAAACAAGGGCAGAGGCCAAAGAAGTACTCCTACTTTTACTGAAAACAATCTTTTCCATATAGTGTAATCTGAATACCTTTCCCATCCTCCTACTCCTTCTAGTTCCTCCTGACATCCAATCCTATCTTGATCCATTCCATTTCTCTTTTTAATTAGAAAGGAACAGACTTCTAAGAGATAATCAATAAATATACAAACAAATAAAAAATAAAGTGTAATACCATAAAACAAACACAATCACAACAAGACAAACCAAAAGGAGAATCCCAAGAGAAGACACAAGAATCACAATTAATCATTCTCACATTCAGGAGTCCTGTAAAGACACTAAACTCTGAGCTATAATTGCTCAGCTGATTTAGAAGCCCTTGTTTTCCCAGGGCTCTCTAATCTCTCTGCCTCTTATACTCTTTCTGCCTCCTCTTTCGTTGGGTTCCTTGAGCTCTGAGGAAAAAACTGTAACATCCTATATAAAGCTTTGTGTTCTATGGTCTTTCTTTTGTTGGATGTCTTTATAGTTGTTCCCGTCTGGTATAGGAGGAAGCTTCTGTGATGATGGTTGAGATAAGCACTAATCTTTGAGTTTAGCAGAAAACCATTAGGAGACATTTTATTTAAGTATTGCTTAAAAATCCTATTTGCTTCTTTTTCTCTCGATATGCTAAAACATTTGAAATTTAAGTTCAGTGAATCCCAAGCACAATAGAATAAACTGCAATCAATTGTATCATAATATAACACCATCGACCGTAAAGGAAGCAAAAATATTCAAAGTATCAACAAGACACAACAGAAGTGCAGTTTTGAATGCAATGACCACAGAGTGATCACAGACCTCTCAAGAAATTTGTTGGAAAAAGCAGAAAACGAAGACATGTAGTGTAGAAATAGCAAAAATTTTGAAAGGCTGTACTTGATGAAAATTCCATTAAGAGGTATAAGCATGAATGAATGGGGTAGAGGAACCCAGATAGCTGGACACAGTCATGTCTGTATTTTCAAGGATCCAGTAATGAAGAGTGTTAACAGGAGACTCACTTAAAGACAGAAAGCAAGCTAGTGTTGACTATGCAAGCACTCAAACACCTCCTCAAGCAATATGGAAGGCATGAGATAGACTGTGAAATTGTTCTCTGACACTCACATGTATTCTATAGCATAGGTGAACTACATTAACACTTATGGACATGCAAGTGCTTGTGTAAGCATACATATACACACAACAACAATAGAAAATTATTAATAATATATTTGATAACCAACATAAGCAGACTAGATATCTACTAGTGTCCTTTACTCCTGTTCAAGTAAGAAAATGCAAAATTGAATAATTTCATAGATATCTATGTATCTAAACATATAGATAAATGTATGTGGAATTAAAACATGTTCATATAATTACAATGAGATTATGAGCAAATGGGGATCAGTAGTTTAGAGTGCATAGTGCTCTCTTGCCAAAGAGTTAAGTTTGCTTATCAATCACCCATATCAGAAAGCTCCCAACAATATTAACTCAGGCAAAATTGGTAGCTTTTACTCTTGTCTCAATAGACAGCCTTTAACAAGCTTTTCCCCACCTCTTCCAACATGTACATAAAATCAACTATAAAAATATTGTTTACAAGTAAGAAAATAGAGATTGAATTGAAATAAAAATGTATTTTTAAATTATGCAACATTCAGAGAAGTTCTAAAGCAGATTATTATAAGTCAAAGAATATATATTATTTAAGACTTTTCTAAAATTAATGAAGAATTAATACAGGAGTATAAAATAAAAACAGTAATTTTTTACTAAATGAAGAAAATATAATTATGCAAACTTGTTTTTTAGGAAATGTTATGATTTTTGAGCCTGAATGAGGATATTACAATGCAAGGTAGCACTAATAAATATTGTCCTGTATATAGATGTGCAGAATCTAAATAAGATACTATAAATTTAATTTACCAAGAAGTAAAAATTGTACACATCACAGATGAATACACTTTAGTTGAAGAAATCTAGAATCCTGAGTGAGGTAACCCAATCACAGAAAAACACACATGGTATGCACCCATTGATAAGTGGCTATTAGCCCAAATGCTTGAATTACCCTAGATGCCTAGAACAAATGAAACTCAAGAGGGATGACCAAAATGCGAATGCTTCACTTCTTCTTTAAAAGGGGAACAAGAATACCCTTGGCAAGGAATAAGGAGGCAAAGTTTAAAACAAAGGCAGAAGGAACACCCATTCAGAGCCTGCCCCACATGGGGCCCATCCTTATACAGCCACCCAATTAGACAAGATGGATGAAGCAAAGAAGTGCAGGCTGACAGGAACCGGATGTAGATTTCTCCTGAGAGACACAGCCAGAATACAGCAAATACATAGGCGAATGCTAGCTACAAACCACTGAACTGAGAACGGGACCCGTTGAAGGAATCAGAGAAAGGACTGAAGAGCTTGAAGGGGCTCGAGACCCCATATGAACAACAATGCCAACCAACCAGAGCTTCCAGGGACTAAGCCACTACCCAAAGACTATACATGGACTGACCCTGGGCTCCAACCTCATAGGTAGCAATGAATAGCCTAGTAAGAGCACCAGTGGAAGGGGAAGCCCTTGGTCCTGCAGAAGACTGAACCCCCACTGATCGTGATTGTTGGGGGGAGGGCGGTAATGGGGGGAGGATGGGGAGGGGAACACCAATATAGAAGGGGAGGGGAGGAGTTAGGGGGATGTTGGCCCAGAAACCCGGAAAGGGAATAACAATCGAAATGTAAATAAGAAATACCCAAGTTAATAAAAACAAAAAAACAAACAAACAAACAAAAAAAAAAAAAAAAAAAGAGAAAGAAATAAAAAAGAAAGAAATCTAGAAGATGGCATACAAATAAGACATTTGCATTTCCTTGGCACAAATATCCAACAAATGCCAACTAAAACAAACCCTGCATTGAAATGTGTTTATGAAAATAACTAAAGGAAAGAAGAGTAAATATTTTCAATTGCTGATGAAATGTGAGAGAAAAATTCCAACAGCATTATGTAGGGAAGCTAACTTTGGGAAACTTTGATAACAACCTTGAGAAGCATTTACTCATATGCATTTCTTATTCCAGAAATTTCTACACATCTATGCAAGTAAAAATGATAACTTGGTGTTTTCCCAATACATGCAGATGTGGGAGACAATAAAAGTTCCAGAAAATATAACTTGTAAGTGAAAGGACACATGAAACTTCCCTCAGTGTTAATACATTGACAGGACTCGCTAAGTAGATCATTCTAAACTTATCAAAACCCTAAAGCAGTACGCTTAATTCTAAAATAAATTCTAAAAATTAGTGACATACATCCGTGGTATCTCTGACATTTCTGATATGTAAATTACTATTTTCCAAAACAAAGCCAGTTTTTGAATAACATTTACAACCTTCTCCACAACTGAGAAAAAAAACAAAATAAAACATCAGAATAGCATTTGAAAATACAGAGGGAGAGAAAACTACCTGGAATAAGTGGGAGGCAGGCATTTAATAAAGAATTTTTGGTAAATACTGACTTTTCATATGACTCAGTACTGCCTTAAGTGTCAAGATCAAAAAATATATATATTTTAAACTTTAAAAGTAGTTTGAGAGGCAGGACAGTGAAATCCTGAATATTTCACATTTACTGAGGTTTCTCCAGTCATTACAGAATCTCTGATACTACAAAGAGGCATTGAGCAGAATGGGATTGATATAAACAGCTTCAGAAACAAAAGCTGGTAGGTGCCATGAACAAAGGGCCAGGGCCATTTTGATTTTCATGTTTCTAATATGTCCAATTATGAATATTGTTGTTAAGATTCTTTTCATTATATTTGAAGTTACTTATTTCCCCATGTTGGTTCAGACAATTTTAGTGAACTCTGGGAAATACAAATTATTAAATGAGAGAAAAGGAGTGATACCTATTTGTGAGATATAAAGCTAGGGACATGAATGGTACAAAAAATCCTGTTCTGTTCACATGAGGACACATCCTGAAGGTTACTCTAAACAATCAGCAGCAGAAGTTCAGCCAAGTCACACAATGCCTAATGCTCAGGATGCAGCCAGAGGCTTACAGAGAACTACAGTTTCCAAAGGCAGATTGATTCTTCTATGGATCCAATCTTGGTTGAGTAAAACACAGGAGAGTTGAATTATCACAGCACAGAATGAAAAATTATTAGTTTTCAGGATGGGGTCAAAAGATACAACTTTTGAAATATTTCTTCAGAAAAAAAAATAGAGAAAACAAATGAACTTGAATAACTGTTATCTCTTGAGGAAGAACCTTGCATGAAGAGATTCCTAGTAGTCTATGTTATTGGATCCCTGATTATAAAAAGGATTAAGGTAAGTCCATTTTGGTAATAGGATTAGAATATTTACATACTGAGAGTCTGAAAATCAAGTATTGACACCTAGGGCTTTTGTACTTGAGAATGGAACAGACCCAAAGAATTTTCTATTATGATGAAAAGAATGCCTTTAGTGAAGGACAGAATCATTTTCTTCATAATAGTGGTATAAATAAAACACATATCAGCAAATATGTGATTTTCTTCTAGACTGAATGACTCAATATTCTGGTCCTATAATTATCATATATGCCTTTGGAATAGTGCCTGTGATTGGCAGTTATATGTAGCCCATACTATAAAGTATGTTCTTTCATTTCAGAATAAATTTCCATGTCTCATCTTTGTAGCTAGTATCTCTTTTCTAAATAAGCATATATTCTTATCAAACTGCCTCCTCTGATTATTTCCATAGTTAAAAATACAGGAGATAAAATACATTCCTCAACATTTGATATTATTGATGTTTACATATTTATCAAAATAGAAGATTACAAGTTAATATGTGAATGCAAGCTCTTCCTGGCTGGTACTGTGAACGATTTATTTTCCATTCATTTTCTCAATCTTGTGGTGATGGAATATTCTGAAAATAATTCTTACATTTTGGAAAAAGAGACTACAACTCTTACTGGAACATATAGCCAAAGTTACTAGTACATTTTGAGGACCCTTAGGAAATAATACTTCTCTCTCTTGAATTTTTAGTCTGTCTGTTTAACCTTCCACCAAGGGGTCACTGTAGTAATCAACCTTACTTGCCATTTCAACATCTATAAACTAAGCTAATGCACATCCATAATCTTAAATTATATGATCTTCAGATCTCTGATACAGATAATGCATGTGTTTCATTTGCAGAAAGCACCAAACACAGAGTTGAAATCACCTTCTTAAAATTTATTATATGATGGAAAGCAACCACTTATGGATATTGATTAATAAACTTTTTTTTAGATTTTATGACAGTTTTTTATTTTTATTTTTTATTAGTTATTTTATATAATTACATTTTAAAAGTTATATCCCTTTTAGATTTTCCCTCTGCAAACCCCATATACCATCCCTCCTGCCCCCTATTTCTGTGAGGGTGCTCCCCTATCCATCCATCCACTCCCAACTCATTGGCCTAATATTCCCCTATGCTGAGGCATCGAGTCTTCACAGTACCAAGGTCCTCTTCTCTCTTTGAGGCCAGATAAGGCAATCTTCTGCAAGATATACAGCTGGAGTGATGGGTCCCTCTATGTGTACTCTTTGGTTGGTGGTTTAGTCCCTGGGAGCTCTGAGGGTGTCTGGCTGGTTGATATTGTTGTTATTCCTATGGAGTTGCAGACCTTTTTAACTCCTTCAGTGCTTCCCCTTACTCCTCCATTGTGGTCCCTGTGCTCAGTCCAAAGGTTGGCTGCAAATATCTGCATCTGTATTAGTGAGGCTTTGACAGAGCCACTCAGGAAACATCTGAAATTCATAGGCAAATGGATGGAACTAGAAAATATCATCCTGAGTAAGGTAGCCTAGCCACAAAAGGACACATGTGGTATGTACTCACTCATAAGTGGATATTAAGGGGAAAAAAAAACTCAGAATACTCACAATACAACTCACAGACTGTATGAAGCTCAAGATGAAGAAAGACCAAAGTATGGATGCTTCAGTCCTACTTTATTTATATTGGTATAATAATCTTATGAAAATGCCAATCTACTAATAAATTTTATAAATTAAATGCATTTTGATTAAACCCTCATCCCCTTCTTTAAAGAAATAGAAATGAATTCAAAATTTGTATAGAATGACAAAAGATACTGTACAGTCAAAAAGATCCCTAAACAAAAAGAACAGAGCAGAATAGACATTTCAGATCACAAGATACACAAGATATATAGCCATGGTGATAGAAATAATTTGGTACTGAATTATAGCAGAATTATAGACAAGTTGTATTAAATAAAAATACTAAACTATGAGAACCTGTAACTTCAGTCATTTAGTATTTGAGAAAGATGACAAAAATACACTGGAAAATAGAAGCATCTTAAACAAATACTAACAGAGGGAAAAAAATGGATCCATATATAACACCTTGCAATAGCTAGTTTCAAATAGATCAAAGCTTAAATGTAATATATGGAATTGAGAAAAAACAAAATAAGACATACCTGACATGATATAGTTGTAGAAAAGAAATTTCTGAATAAGACTCCATTCTCCATATAGCTAATGCCTTCAATTAATAAAGCCTCTTGAAATCAAACATTTTCTGCACAATTAAGGCAACAATACACAAAGCAAAGAGGAAGCCCACTGAATGGGAAAGAATCTTTGCAAGCTACGTATCTGACAAAGGATTAATATCCAGTCGTATAAATACTTAAAAAATAGATTCAAAGACACACGGCCTACTTAAAAAAACTGGACCTGGTATCTGAGCCAGGAATTCTCAAATGATGAACAGTCGAATGCTTGACAAGATGCATGGAAAACGGAACACCATTTACTGATAGAGGGATTGTAAGCTGTCATAGCCACTCTGTAAACCAATGAGTAGAACTGTCAAAAGCTAAAAATAACTCTACCATATGGCCGAGCTCTACTATTCTTCAGCACATGGGCAACACCATAGACTAGACCATGCTACTCTACAGGTATTTAGTTAGTTAGGTTCGTTGTTGTTCAATTTAAAATAGCTGCAAAACAGAAGAAAAAATAAATGTTTTGACCTGATGAGTGGATAATGAAAATGTAGTTCAAACACTGTATGATGCTGCCTAGCAATAAAGAAAAATGAAGTCATGAAATTTGCAGGCAAAGAATGGAACAAGAAAACATGATACTGAGTATCTAAACAAAAACACAAAGTAATAAATTGTTGGATGTATAGTTATATCCTAGAATATAGAAACAGGGAAAGTAAAATGGAATCTTTAGATGACAAAACAATAGAGTGGGGAGGATACCACTACAAATGACTAGGGAAGAATGGATAAAATATGGAGGTTGTAATTAAAGAAAAGCAGGCAGCTAAATAATAATTTTAAAAAATGCTGGGAAGAGCGTAAAATAAGAGTACAAAAGTCTAAAAACTCATGAAGAATTATGTTATTATTCATTTACCCAGAAATTCCTATATCATCTGTAATTTATATATACATATATATTTTTTAAACTATAAACTATATAGATACAAATATAGTTTTAATGTGATTATTCCATCTGGCCTGACAATACTACACAGAAGAGTTGTAGACTCTACCAGAAGCCCCAGTGGGAGAAGTGAGGAAACCCCTTTAGAGTTGCTGATCAGGGCTTTCTAAAAGACTTCCATAAATTACAAGATATGCCTCTTGTCCCTGTTGGTACCCTAGAAATACAATGGAGATCCTTCTTGATGATTGTATTACACACTTCACACAGGTTCAGAATAGTAAAGTTCAATCAAAACTGAAAGTCTTCTACCTGAACATTAGTCTTCAGTTTCAGAACGTGCCTTGAAAGCTTCCAACATGGACAACAACTCATAGTCCGACCAGCTACAACAGCTATGTGCCATAATGAATAGCTTAACATGGCGTCGTAAGAGTGCAGGAGTAACACAAATACTGCAGCATTAACCAACACCTCTCTATTTGGACTTAGGACCTATTCAACAAGAGGGAAGTATTCTACTGGAAACGCAGGTTACTCCCCAGGTGAAGTCATCAATCTTGAAGAAATTACAGCTGCCACTTTTCTAAACTTGTATATTCCTATTGAAATTTAAATATGTATCCTTTTTTTCACAAATAAGTGTAGTCCTTGGCTCTCATAGGCAAAAAAAAAAAAAAAAAAAAAAAAAAAACTTTTGTACAGAGACTACTAAAGAAAACCAAATTACAGAATCCAGGAGCCCAGTCTCAAGAATGATTGAAAAGACTGTTGGGGGAGGGTGGCAATGGGGGAGGGTGGGGAGGGAACACCCATAAGGAAGGGGGGAGGGAAGGGGATGTTTGCCCGGAAACCGGGAAAGGGAATAAAACTCGAAATGTATATAAGAAATATTCAAGTCAATAAAAAAAAAGAAATATATACAATAAAAAATTTCATAATGGCTCAAAAAAAAACAAAACAAAAAAAAAGAATGATTGAAAAAAAAGGAAGACAGTGTTTTAAAGAAAGCAAGGAGCCTACTTTATGTGGGTTTTAAGGAGGATGCAATTGGTGGAAATTATATTACTATGCTATATTCTCAAAAGTTAAAGTATAAACACTTCACAATGAAGAAATTAGGTTCTGCTTTATGAGCCTGATTGTTCCACATATCACTATAAAATTTCTGTGACTTTCATGTCAACACACACACACACACACACACACACACACACACACACACACACAGTATTTATTAAATACATGGTAAATGAACTTGTAAAGATTCCATCACATATTTCTCCCCAGTCAAACTTCAGCATACCGAAGATAAACAAACTATCTTCCTTCTCTGTACAGATCTTTGCTAACCCACATTAAGTTTTGATATTTTCACTGCCATAATTTAATATAATGATATTATCGAGACAATAAAATTATTGGTTTAGATTTTAGCTTTGTTGGTTATCTCTGTTCATTGAACAGTGCAAAGTCTGTATCTGAGTAAACATTCAGTTAAAATTCTCCAAGTACTATTATTATAGGAATAGTGAAATATCTCTTATTAGTGGAAAATTTTAAAGACATTTAAACATAAAAAATTATAATGATTTTTGAGAGGAAGATATCTGCAGAAATGTAACAAACCTAAAGATACCATAGAGAATCAATAGGCCACCTTACATTGTGTCATGATGGGCAAGTCATCACAGAGAACTGGATGATTCTTCTTTTAACTGACTAAGACTTCTAACAAGTAATTTTTTAACTTCTACATTTATTTCTTTGGACATCGAAACCCAAAAGAAATACATTAATCTGGCTTTGAAAGCCTGACCAAGCCCATGCTGATAGTTGAAGCAAGCAAAACAACATGCTGTCATGACCTATCCATTATAATACTGATTAAAATATGTAAAAAGCATCTTCATAGAAAAGTGTGGTGTGAATTTAATGGTTAAGGTAACAAATATTATTATACGCTATTTGACAATAAAATGGGAGACTTTTAAATTAAGAGGATCTTAATTATGTTGAAATGTGTCCCAATTTCCTTATTAATGTAGAAAGAAAATTGGATCAAAAATAGATTGTAACATATTAGAATTACATACAGTAACAAGATAAATAGCTCCTCATAAAAGGAAAAAAAAAACATCAAAAGTAAAAAGGAAGCTAATTATGAAGCCTCCTCATTCAATGGCAATTTTATGTGTTGTCATGTGACAAAAGCTTGAAGGATGAAGTTAAATGATGTAGCATAGCAAAGCAAACAGTTAAATAGCCCCTCTCTCTGAGAATTGCCTGCCAGTCAACTTACTGACTACAAGAGAAAATAATGCACAGTGTAGGCAAAGCTGACAGAACCATCTCCACACATCATTCAGTAATGAAGAACAGGAACTTGTCAAAACAGACAAAAAATGATTCTATGAGTCATTATTCCAACAGATCATAATGACTATAATCCACACCAGTATTATTGTAGTGTATTTTTAATAGCAGAAAATATGTTAATGACCTTCCTCTGAATTTTATGAATGATGTGATTTAAATATGTAGTAACGTTCCTAAACATAAATTTCCTATTATTAATATATAGTAATAATATATAGTAAATAAAAGATTTGGATGGAATTTTTTTTTTTTTTTTGGTTTATTGTGGCTTTTGTCTACCTTTCCTTTGTTTGAGGCGTTTTTCACCTGGAGATTCTTGATGATTTTTATTTAAATTTAAAGGTTTGGCATTAAAGGCTGATTGGCAGGTGATAGAGAGTTGGCTCAGCAGTTAAGAACATTTGTTGGTCTTGCAAGATTCTGGTTCAGATGCCCACACTCACCTGGCGTTAACAACCTTCCATAATGTGAATTCCAAGGAGTATCAGACACTCACGGAACACATTTACATACGTGCGGGCAAAACACTCACATTTAGAAAAAAATTTCCTTAAGAAAGCCACACCATCAGTTGTTTACCCAATGACAAGGGGTCAGCTTTGGATCATATAATACAGGTAACATTATATGTGTAGAAGGTCGAACCTCAGTTCCTACTTTGCCCCTCCGTTGTCCAACCACAGGCTTTACCCTTTTATTAACCTGAGCTTCTGCTCACTGGAGCCATCCACATCTTGAGGAACCAGTGTTTAGCATTAGAATACAAACAGCATCAGACCAACTCACTAGAATATGAACTGAACAGGTCGTATTTATATATTTAGGAATATATAAGTGATATACCTGTATGTGTGTGTGTGTGTGTGTGTGTGTGTGTGTGTGTGTGTGTACCCATATATTTGTAATGAGAATTAAAGAAAAGAAGGTCATCAATTTGAAAGTGAGCAGGGGAACATGGGAGAAGCTGGAGTGAGGAAAACGAGTAGGAGAAATAATGTAATTATATCCTAAGTTCAAAACCTATTAAAGCTTATGGAGTTTTATTCTATTGGTGAATTTTTAAATATACTATACACAATGGGCCCTGTTACAACATGCAGTGCACCTCCAATTATTTCCACATATAGAATTTGGATGGATTATTCAGTATTCCACAGAACATTGTGTTTGGTGTGCTGTGCTTTGTGTCACTGGGTTGTAGAACAAGCGTCTAAGAGTCTACGGAGCCAGTCATTTTTCACTGCCTGTAGTTTAATTGGCCCCATTAGATTCATGTGTATCTTTCCTGAGATGGAAACCCTTCCCTGCTGGAGTAACAATGACAGCACTTAGTCTAGATAGTAATGGCTTTGGGTAGCTCTGTTGTCTTTACAGTTTATAGCAGTCCCTTTTTCAGCAGCACTCCCTTTCTCACATGTGTTCAGAGATGTAGAACAAAACATTGACTTTTTATATTGAAATGCAAAAAGCTTCTGTAATGTTTCTTGAAATACCCATAAAAGAAGCCACACATTTTAAACGAGAATGGGGTACATGGGAGAGTAGGGGGAATAAAACAGACAACTCAGGGACTTTTTGGGAAGGGCACACATTGAAACACTTTGTCACATTTTACTTGTGTAGCTGCTCTCACATACTGATGATTTCTCTCACCTGTGGCTCTCTGCTCTTATGTCCTTGTATAGTTTCTATGATTTCAGCTTTCCGTTAAAAATGTAAAATTGAAGATATGAAATGTATATATACTGTATATACATACATATATACTAAATATGTATATACTTTTCTGTCAGCAACAAAAAAACCCCTGGAAATCTGCTGAAGTCAAAAGGATCATCTTGGCTCACATTTCCAGAGGATGTAGCCTATAGACCTTTGGCCTCGTTGCAGTAGGCTAGGTGGAACATCATTGGGGTACATGTATAGCTGTTTACTTCATTGCATCCAGGCATACTTGAGAGAGAATGTAGAGAATTTTAATCTAGTAATATTGGTGCTCTGGAAAAGGATCACATCCAAAGACGATTTAAGCCTGTGTTTGGAATGCAGACACTCCTTTAGTACACACCTTTAATACCAAACAATGTAAAGTTAGTTTGTAGACGCAGCCATGTTTGGAAAGTAATACATAATTGGAGGGCAGTTCAATGAGTGGAGTTAAGTCAGTTCAATCCAGTTCAGTGGAGTTGAGTCAGACAGTGGGATTCAGTGCAATGACTGCTTGTAGTGCAGTGGACTTGAGTTCATTTATGAGGTTGTACAAGTGCAGGTTAGCAGAGACAGTGGAAGCCAGGGAATAAGATGGAGCCATATGATTCAAACAAAAGTTCAGAGTTAGGTGGAGGCCAGGAAGAACAATTCAGTGAGAAGCTGAGAGAAGCCAGATTGAATCAGTCTTAGAGAATAGATTGATCCAGAACAGCTGAGTTGAACCAGTCAGACAGAGTTCAGATGGAGGGAGAAAGTGAGCTCACTCAGCAGTAATCCACTCAGATGACAATTACATCTGGCGAACAAAAGTTGTTCTTTTCTGAGAAAGAGAGGGAAAGACAGATAGACAGACAGAGACAGAGAGGAGACATTAAATCATATAGTGGCAGAGAGACATACATGGAGAGACAGATGAGAGACACACAGAACGAGAGGCAAGGAGACACAATGAGCTTTAGATATGCTATGTGCCCTTAAAAGTTTCATGCACCCAGCATTTCCATCTATGCCTCGCCTCCTACTTCTTTAATTCTCTAAGCTATTAGTTCATAAGATTAACTGATGGAGTTAGAAAACTCATGATCAATTCACATTCTATGGCTCCACACCACAGATGACAAAGCCTTTAATAGACAAATCTTTGAGAGCATTTCACTTATGTATAACAACACAGAACAAAATATAATAACAGTATCAGTTATAGAATTGATTTAATTAAAATTCGTCCACATATATTGTCAGGGTCCAGCCTGAACATAGGACTGACGTTTTCAACTGGAAGCAGGGATATCTGGAAGGTGCAAAACAAACATACATAGAATATTTTTGAGATACAAACTGGCAGGCAATTTTTTAAGGATAAAAGTTGCTCTCTCTCTCTCTCTCTCTCTCTCTCTCTCTCTCTCTCTCTCTCTCTCTCTCTCTCTGTGTGTGTGTGTGTGTGTGTGTTTTCTTTCTCTCTCACTTGCTCACTTGCAGCTTGAGGTGGAAAACACTGCATTCTCCTGCACACTCTGTTTTTCCCACACACTTTTCTTGAACTCCCACGCTCCTCCTATACACTTCTGCGCAGTACCCTTTCATTCACACTCATATTCTTTATATACACCCAACACACACCACATTACTAGCATTTTACTTATATAAACACTGTATATACACCTCACGTTCTCTCTTCACTTAGTCTTTACATTTTCTCTCTCTCTCACCTCACATTTTCTCTTCACTCACTCTTTACTTACTCTTCTCAAGCTCTACACCTTTTCCTCT
This sequence comes from Rattus rattus, assembly GCF_011064425.1. Classification (NCBI taxonomy): domain Eukaryota; kingdom Metazoa; phylum Chordata; class Mammalia; order Rodentia; family Muridae; genus Rattus; species Rattus rattus. Next base: position 47,188,951 of record NC_046171.1, read on the forward strand.
CTCACCTTTTCCTTGCCCAGTCTTTTATTGATCCTCTGAAAGCAGGTAGAAAATAAGACATTATATAATCATTGTCAAACCAAATTCAAAGGAATAACTGAGTTCCAGAAAAAAAAAGCCACAAATTACAATTGTTTCCCAAAGTTTCAAGGTTTTCCCCTCTTGGGCTTGTGACCAACATGATAACAATTATAAACGTAGCATTATTTAAATTTTAACTTTCAACTTATACATCAGATCTCAGAGCTCCGAGGTCAGCTACTTATACTTTTTTTGGGAAGCTCTAATGAAAAATGGTATAGACAAAGCTGCCAGGCCGTGGCCAAAAAGAAACAAGTTAACCCTTAACTCAGTAGTTCTGCTAGCTTTCTGTTTCTGTACATTGTACATAATGATTGTCCTAGCAGTCCCTGTGTACTGACTTAGTTTTACTAGTATAAGATTTTATGTGTTGTATACCTGCTTTCCCAGGAACCACTCTCTAATGTACAGAACTTATTTTATAACTTTAATAACTTTCAGCTTTTTTGGGGTTCCAATGTTAATTCTATTTCATACTTTAATAATTTCTTTCAACTTTATAAGTCAAATATTAATCTGGAAATACCATTTTACAGCCATTACACTGTTTCTAAGATGCAAACACACAACTGTTACCTGAGCTATTAAGTGTTGTGCCCCCCATGTCTCAATTTTTAATTGTTTAAGTATCATTACATCAAGGGACCTCTAGTTTCACAAAATTCACCAGAAGGACAAAGAAATAAAAAATGTCAGATATAATAAGATAATTATACACAACAAGGCCATCTAAAAAACAGTCACACACAAATAAAATCTGTAGAGCCATTGTCCAGGGCTAAGGTTAAGAAAAGTAGGAACAACTATTCATTACACAGAACTGCCATAGACTACTGAAATGTTTCCATCCTGGCCTATAACAGACAGACCCTTATTTCAAAATGGTGGATCCCTTAGAAGAATGTGTCTCCTGTTTCTCAAGGTCCCATCACTTTTTACAAGGAGCTGTCACAGGCTTCTGAGATGTCTCCATCCCAGCCTGTTGCTGACAGCCCCTGCCATGGTATGCTTCATGCAACAATATGTCTCTTTTTCTATAATTCATTGTACAGAATATTATCAATTAATCATCCACATTTTTCAAATTCATTTAATGAATATTTAGTTTGACAAACTTTTCTTCAGCATGAGAGATTATTTTTCACACCACCCATCTTATCTCCCTACCCCTTGCCTCCATGAGCTTGCTCCACTCCCATCCAGTCAACCACCCAATCCCTTCTGCCTCCCCACCCTGGCATTCCCAGACACTGGAGCATTCAACCTTCACAGGACCAATGGCTTCTCCTCCCTTGATTCCCTACAAGTTCCATCCTCTACTACATATGTGACTAGAGCCATGGGTAACTCCTAACCCTAACCCTAACCCTAACCCTAACCCTAACCCTAACCCATGTGTACTCTTTGGTTGGTGGTTTAGTCCCTGGGAGCTCTGAGGTGTCTGGTTGGTTGATATTATTCTTCTTTCTATGGGGTTGGAAATACCCTAGCAACCCCAGTCCTTTCTCTACCTCCTCCAGTGGGGACACTGTACTCAGTCCAATGGTTGGCTTCGAGCATCTGCCCCTGTATTTCTCAGGATCTGGCAGAGCCTCTCAGGAGACAGCTATATCAGGCTTCTGTCAGCATGCACCTCTTGGCATTCTCAATAGTGACTGGGTTTAGTGACGGCATGTGAGATAGATACCCATGTGTGGCACTCTCTGGATGGCCTTTCCTTTAGTCTCTGCTCCACACACACACTCTCTCTCTGTATTTCTTCCTGTGAATATTTTGTTCCCCCTTCTAAAAAGTACTGGAACATCCATACTTTTGTCTTTCTTCTTGAGCTTCATGTGGTCTGTAATTATATTTTGGGTATTCTAACCTTTTGGGTTAATATCCATTTATCAGTGAGTGTATACTATACCATTTATGTCCTTTTGTGACTCAGGATGATTTTTTTTTACTTCCATCCATTTGCCTAAGAATTTCATGAACTCATTGTTTTTCACAGCTGAGTAGTACACCATTTTGAAAATGTACCACATTTTCTATATCCATTCCTTTGTTGAGGGACATCTGGACTTTTTCCAGCTTCTAGCTATTATAAATAAGGCTGTCCAGGAGTGGTGTAGCAGGGTCCTCAGGTAGTGCAATGTCCAATTTTCTGAAGAACCTCCAGACTGATTTCCAGAGTGGTTGTACAAGCTTGAAATCCCACTAAAAAAATGAAAAAGTGTTCCTCTTTCTCCACATCCTCACCAGCATCTGCTGTCACCTGAGTTTTTATCTTAGCTGTTTTGACTGGTGTGAGGTAGAATCTTAGGGTTGTTTTGATTTGCATTTCCCCAATGTCTAAAGATGGTGAACCTTTCTTTAGGTGCTTTGTGGCCATTTGATATTTCACAGTGGAGAATTTCTTGTTTAGCTCTGTACCCCATTTTAAATAAGGTTATTTTATTCTCTGGAGTCTAACTTCTTGAGTTCTTTGTATATATTGGATATTAGCCCTCTATCTGATGCAAGGTTGATGAAGATCTTTTCCCAATCTGTTGGCAGCTGTTTCGTCCTATTGACAGTGTCCTTTGCCTTCCAGAAGCTTTGCAACTGACTCAAACAGATCAGTATCCTTCCTGTACTCAAAGAATAAACAGGCTGAGAAAAAAATTAGGGAAATGACACCCTTCACAATAGTCACAAATAATATGAAATACCTTGGAATGACACTAACCAAACTAGTGAAAGATCTGTATGACAAAAAATTCAAATCTCTGAAGAAAGAAATTGAAGAAATCAGAAGAGGGAAAGACCTCCCATGCTCATGGATTGGCAGCACTGATATAGTAAAAATGGCCATATTGCTAAAAGCAATCTACAGATTTGATGCAATTCCCATCAAAATTCAAATTCAATTCTTCATAGACTTAGAAAGAGCAATTTGAAAATTCATTTGCAATAACAAAATCCCAGGATTGCTAAATCTATTCTCAGAAATAAAAGAACTTCAGGGGGAATCACCCTTCCTAACCTAAAGCTGTATTACAGAGCAATAGTGATAAAAAAAACTGTATGGTATTGGTACAGAGACTAAGTAGACTAGTGGAATAGAATTGAAAACCCAGGATTCATGGGATTAATTCTATCATCTTGTATCTGTTGAGGCCTATTTTGTGACTGATTATATGGATAATTTTAGAGACGGTACTATGAGGTGCTGAGAAGAATGAATATATATATATATATTCATTATATATATTCATCATATATATGATGAAATGTTCTATAAATATCTAAATATCTGTTAAATCCATTTGGTTCATAACTTCTCTGTTTGTTTCAATGTGTTTCTGTTTATTTTCTATTTCCATGATGTATCTCCCCATTGATGAGAGTGGTATGTTGAAGTCACCCACGATTATTGCGTGAGGTGGAGTGTATGTTACTCCAGAGAGAGATGCATCCTATATACAGCCACTAAACACAGACAATATTGTCGATTGCATAAAATGCATTTTGACAGGAACCTGATATAGCTGACTGCTGAGAGGCTCTGCCAGAGCCTTGCAAATACAGAGGCAGATGCTCTTAGCCAACCATTGAACTGAGAGCACCATCCAAGATGTAGGAGTTAGAGAAAGGATGAAAATAACTGAAGGGGTTTGCAACCCCATCAGAAGAACAAATATCAACCAAGTAGACTCCACAGCACTCCCAGAGACTAAACCACTAACCAAAGCGTACACAGGGATGGACCTATGGCTCCATCTGCATATGTAGCAGATGGTGGCCTTGTTTGGCATCAATGGGAGGAGAGGCCCTTGGTCCTGTGAAGGCTGGATGCCCCAGTAGGGAATGTCAGGGCAGGGAGGTGAGAGGGAGTATGTGTTGGGTGAAGGAGCACCCTCATAGAAGCAGGAGAGCACGTGGGATAGCAGGTTGCTGGAGGGGACTGGGAAATGGGATTCTATTCAAATGTAAATAAAAATTCAATTAAAAAAAGATTTGAAGACCCAGAAATGAACCCACACAGTTATGGTTACTTGAACTTTGGTAAAGTAGCTAAAACCATCTAATGGGAAAAAGACAGCATTTTCAACAAATGGTGATGGTTCTACTGGCAGTCAGCATGTAGAAGAATGTAAAGTGATCCATTATTATTGCCTTGTACAAAGCTCAATTCCAAGTGAATCAAGGACCTCCATATAAAACCAGAAACACTGAACCTAATAGAAGAGAAAGTGGGAAAGTGCCTCAAGCACATGGACACAGGGGAAAACTTCCTGAACAGAACACTAAAGGCTAATGCTCTAAGATCAAGAATCAACAAATGGGATTTCATAAAATGGCAAAGCTTCTGCAAGACAAAGGCCACTGTCATCAAAACAAAACAGCAAGCAAAAGATTGGGAAAAGCTCTTTACTCTTTCTCCACATCCTGAAAAGCATCTTCTGTCACCTGAGGTTTTTATCTTAGTCATTCTGCCTGAGGGTTGTTTTGATTTGCATTTCGCTGATGTCTAAGGATGTTGTACATTTCTTTAGGTGCTTCTCGGCCAGTCAATATTCTTCAGTTGAGAATTTTTTGTTTAGCTCTGTACCCCATTTTAATAGGGTTATTTGATTCTCTGGAGTCTAACTTCCTGTGTTCCTTTTATATATTGGATATCAGTCCTCTATTGGAAATTGGATTGGTAAAGATCTTTTCCCAATCTGTTGGTTGCTGTTTTGTCCTATTTAAAATATCCTTTTCCTTATAGAAGCTTTGCAATTTTATGAGGTCCCATTTGTTAATTCTTGATCTTAGAGCTTGTGCTATTGGTATTCTGTTCAGGAATTGTCCTGTGTACCCTTGTGTTCATGGCTCTTCCCCACTTTTTCTTCTATTAGTTTGAGTGTATCTGGTTTGATGTGGAAGTCCTTGATCCACTTGCACTTGTGCTTTGTACAGGATTAGAATGGATCAATTTGCATTCTTCTTCATGCTGATCACCAGTTAAACCAGCATCATTTGCTGGAAATGCTGTCTTTTTTCCAGTGGATAGTTTTACCTCCTTTGTCAAACAAAGATCAAGTGACGATAGCTGTGTGGGTTCATTTCTGTGTCTTCAATTCTACTCTTTTGATCTGCCTGCCTGTCTCTGTACCAAAACCATACAGTTTGTTATCACTATTGCTCTGTAATGCAGTTTGATGTCAGGGATGATGATTCCCCAGAATTCCTTCTATTGTTGAGGATAGTTTTCAATGCCCTGATTCTTTTTCCAAATGAATTTCCAAATTGCTCTTTCTAACTCTGTGAATAATTGAGTTGGGTTTTTGATAGGAATAGCATTGAATTTGTAGATTGCTTTTGTCATGATGGCTCGTTTTACAATATCAATCCTGCCAATCCATGAGCATTGAAGATCTTTCAATCTTCTGAGATTTTCAATTTCTTTCTTCAGAGACTTGAAGTTCTTATTATACAAATCTTTCACTTGCTTGATTATTGTCAATCCAATGTATTTTATATTATTTTTGACTATTGTGAAGGGTGTCATTTCCCTAATTTTTTTTCAACTTGTTTATTCTTTGAGTAAAGGGAGGGTACTGATTTGTTTGAGCTAATTTTATATTCAGCCACTTTTCTAAACTAGTTTATCAGGTTTATGAATTCTCTGGTGGAACTTTTGGGGTCACTTAAGTATACTATCGTGTCATCTGTGAATAGTTATATTTTGATTTCTTCCTCTCCAGTTTTTATCACTTTGAACTCTTTTGGCTGTCTGATTGCTCTGTCTAGGACTTTAAGGACTATATTGAATAGGTAGTGAGAGAGTGGGCAACCTTCTCTAGTCCCTGATTATAGTGAGATTGCTGCAAGTTTCTCTCCATTGAGTTTCATGTTGGGATGAAGCCTACTTGATCATGATGAATGATCGCTTTGATGCGATCTTGGATTTGGTTTGTTAGAATTTTATTGAGTATTTTTGCATTGATATTCATAAGGGAAACTGGTCTGACATTATGTTTCTTTGTTGGGTCTTTATGTGGTTTAGGTATAAGGACAATCGTGGCTTCGTAGAAGGAATTAGTTAGTGCTCCTTCTGTTTCTATTTGTGCAATAGTTTGAACAGTATTGGTATTAGGTCCTCTATAAAGGTCTGATAGAATTCTGCACTAAATGCATTTGGTCTTGTTTTTTTTTTTTTTTTTTTTTTGGTTGGGAGACTTTTTTTTTTTAATAATTGCTTCTAATTCTTTATAAGTTATGGGACTGTTTTGATTGTTTATCTTTAATTTCACTTTGGTACCTGGTATCTGTCTTGAAAATTGTCCATTTTGTCCAGATTTTTCAGTTTCGTTGAATATAGGCTTTTGTAGTAGGATCTGATGATTTTTTTTTTAATTTCCTCAGTTTCTGTTGTTTTGTCTTCCTTTTCATTTTTGATTTTGTTAATTTGGATACTCGCTTTGTGCCCTCTGGTTTGTCTGGCTAATGTCAGGATGTCATTATTACAAATGAAGAAACAAAAAATTGTTGGTAAAGTTGTTGCTTCATCTCAGATACCTATTACTGTGATGAAATATCATGGCCAAAAAGCAAGTTGGGAAAGGAAGGCGTCATTTGACTTATATTTTGCTATCATTGTTGATCATAGAATGAAGTCAGGAAAACAATAAAAGTGGGCAGGAACCCATAGGCAAGAGGTCATGGAGGAATGCTGCTTATTGGCTTGTTCCCTATAGCTTTCTCAGTCTGTTTTCATATAGAACCCAGGGCTACTATCCCAGAGGAAGAACCACACAGTCCAGTCACCTCCCCCGTCAGTCACTAATTAAGAAAATGCTCTATGGGCACGCCGGATCCCAGTTTTAAGGAGGCATTTCTTTCAGTGGAGGTCCTTTCATCTTCACTGAATCTAATTTCTGTCAGGTTGACATAAAACTCAATAAAGCATGCTATGATAAGCATTACACATGCTTCTTAGCTTTGAAAACTCATTTGTGGGAGAAATTTAAATGATTTGAGATTTTGAGTTAGAAACAAGGACTTTGGCAGGAACCAGGCTAGTGACCATTCATTTCAGCTACAAATTTGATTTTATTCTACCTTTACTTACATGGAAATCATTTGAAAATAATGGGTTAACCTGTCAAAACAGAAGAATGTTCAGAGTAGTGCTAACATGTGTCTATAACTGATAAATATGAATCCACACCTTAATAAATTTTCTAATGCTTTCTTAAGGGGAGGATAGAATTCCACCAACCACAATCTCAATCTTAAAGATTTTAAATTATTTTGAGAGAAGAAAGCCGAAAGTGAAGGGGCTCACTGTTTCCCTAATGCAACAGCCAAGGAAGAAATCTCCTCAAGATCATCTCATAGAAGCTGATTTAGCTGTGGATCAGGGTGCAAAGTCTACCTCTTGGAAGCTGAAGTTCACAGTGCTGTTTATATGATACTGTTTGGGGAAATAGCAAGACAGAAGACACAGCAGGTCTAGCTTCATGATTTCAGAGATATGTTTAGACCAATCAAGAGCCTGATAAAAGCCTCAAAGATGCTTTTGTGTGACCTAATGAAAACTTTGGTAGCAAGTGGGAACCATAAGACGTTGGAGGAGGTAGAGCCATGGGTGCGTCCAGAAGAAAGATAATTGTGTGTAGCAGAGTTGACTGAAGATAAAAGTCTATGTGCCAGTCTGGATATTTAGAAGTGGGAGGCTAATCCATTGCAGAGGCAGGTGATCACATTATGAACCAAAGATAATGCACACTGAAGTACAGGATAAGTTGTTATTCCTGCTGGATTTATGTTGACTCAGTCCTTGCTATGACCCTCTTTCCTCATTTTGAGCAAGAATGTCTACTCATTGCAGATAATATATATACACATACAGAGAGAGAGACAGACAGACAGGTGGATGGACAGACAGACAGATACACAGATGGGGACACACACAGAGATGGGGATTGGGTGAGGGAGAGGGAGAGGATAAATTTGGGAAGAAATAAAACAAGAATTAGGAGACTGTAGTGCTCAATAAGGAAAGATACTTTAACAGAAATAAATATTAACAAGAGACTCATACTTACTTGTGTGGTGAATACTAAACTGAAAAATGCAGAATTGTGATTTTAAGGTAACAGTGTCATTGAGAAAGGTCTTTTAAATTTAGACATAAGGTATGAATAACATTTAACTAAAGAGAGTGTTGATAGTTAAAGGTAAAGTAAATGTTCTTCAGAATTGTGCAAATATGTTGACATTAAAATATTCATTGAAATTCCTGAAAAGCAGCTACTGTGAACATCCTATAAGGAAGGAAATTTTGGGGTAAATGACAATGTTGGGGGTCTGAAAATCACTACACAAACCACATGAATACTAATCTCAGTCAGACAGTATTCTGGTTTATTGAATACACACCCCTCCAAGCTACAATAAATGTTTCTTAGGACATGCCTATAAAGTGCAGGTAGTGTAGCTCAGTGGTCTCCTCTGACTCAAGAAACTTTGGCTAGATAGAACAGTTCTACCTCAACTTTATTCTGATTGGTCTTAAGTGAGCTTATGGTTTTGGAATTTCCTAAGGATAACATATCTCAGAACATCACAGGAGATGTGGTCAGTATGACCCTGTTCTGAGTGAAATAATTTTTCTGTGTCAATGACTGGTGATATATTACAGAAACAATATGAAATAGTTGGGAGATATGGAACAAAATGGCTATAACTTTGCTGGGGACTTGGTGGTGGTGGTAGTGGAAGGCCTAAACAACAGGATAGAAGAAACATTTAGGTTTAGCTTAGGAATGTGATAATTTAAGAGGGATGTGTTTCACTGTGATGGACTCTCAAAGCTGTTACATGATGAAATAATAAGCAGGAAACTCGGAAGACAATTTAAATAAATTCTACAAGGAAATCACACTTTTTTTTGGATGTATGGTCAAGAAATGCTGAGAAAGTATTATACACAAATACATTGGGAAGGAATGTTTTATGAGAATTAGAGATCAATTTCGTTGTAAAAAAAAATTTGTTATTTAGAGAAAGCCCACATTCCTGAATAGATATTTGCAAAAAATAACTTGCCTGGTAATTATAGCTGCAAGCAAGATGTGATAGTTACTTCAATTGCAAAGTTTATCTACTAGATTTATCAAATAAATCTACTCAAAATCTTTTTCTTTTTTCCCACCTTTTAATAGGAAATCAAGATAATAGTTTAAACTATTTACTTGAAAGGCTTTTTGAATCAATCTGATATTGAGAAATGAATGACTTCACAAATTACTTTGGTATCAAAATAGAATCTTTAAAAATTTATAGTAAAGCTTTTCAGATTGTCTATGTCTATTTCAACCCTAGCATTGATTGTTGATGGGAATACCATAGGAAGAGAGTACTATTCAAATCAACATAGTTAACTCCAAGACAACACAGGCTCTTGTCACTTCTAACATGCAAAAATCATTTATGATCCTCAGTGTAAAATACAAAACCTGAAAACGTTTAAATTTTATTAATTCAGAAATACTAAATTATCCTTTCTATACTCACAATTGATGTAGCCAACATTAAGTTTTCAACTACTAAAATTACTACTTTTACTTAGTAAAGGAGACCTCAGTATATGTATTTATCCTTACACATCTATAAAGCATCCACAACTTTCAGTTTCTTTTAATAAGGAGTCAAGAATCAGACTTCATATAGAATATAGTTGTCATTCTTTGTAATGGATATCAAAGAGAGTATTGGTTATTTTTTGATTTATTCAAGATGCTCATCTTAGGTGTTTATTCATCCAGCATCTATTTAGTTCAACTTTCTTTAAGTTAAAGATTTTCCCATCTTTTTCCAACAAAAGCCATAGACATATATCAGTTTGTATTACCCATGATTGCATTAAAGAATACAGAATCTCATCATTGTTTGCTGACTTCCATTTTTGATTCTGAAAACTGGAAATAAACAACAACAAAAAATTTCAGCACTTTCCTGTTAATAAATCAAATTGTATTGCATTATGCCATTTTAAGCTCAACATTTTAGAGACATAATCTAACAAGCTACTATGTAAGAAGAGTTCTAAATATGTTATATTGTACATTAGTGACTATGTAAAATCAACACAAAGAGGAGGATGGAAACCAGGGATAGAAGAGTAACTCATTCCATATCATGTCCTGTATTTGATCTTCAGCACTTCAGTAATAAAATAAATATCTAGGCATAGAAATTAGTGCAAAGATTCCAATGAATTCTCTTTAGTATACTTTTCTTCTATTTTTCCTTATTAATGATAAGAAAAATATAAAATCTTGATTCATATGAATCAATTTTGAGAGTAAAGATTTAAACATGATAAATATCTATTATAAAATCACATCTGTGCAATGATACTCCTTCTAAAATATTATAGGACAATTCGGAGTTACATGTTCAGGTGGTTGGTTACCTGAATATTAGACCCATGTGGGTTCTCTCCCATTCAGGAAATGACCAAACCTTTGATCAGTGCAGAGCTTTTAAATGAATCGAGACAAAATCCTTAGCCTAAAAATGGGGAGAACCTGTAGAGACCATATCCAGTGGTCATGGCTCTTGGTTGAAAGATAGGGTCAGGCACCTGTCTCCAAAATTTTAACCCAGAATTGTCCCTGTCTAAAAGAAATACAGGGACAAAGAGTGGAGCAGAGACTGGAGAAAAAGCAATCCACTTAGGGACCCATCCCATATGCAGATACCAAACTCAGACACTATTGCTGATGTCAAGAAGTGCTTCCTGACAGATTGATATAGCTGTCTCTTCAAAGGATCTGCCAAGGCCTGACCTATACAGATGCAGATGCTTGCAGCCAACCTTAAGACTGAGCACAGAGACCCCAGTGCAGGAGTTAGGGCAAGGACCGAAGGAGCTGAAGGGTTTTGCAACCCCACAGGAAGAACAAGAAAATCAACCAAACAGATACCCCAGAGCTCCCAGGGACTCAACCACCAACCAAAGAGTACATGTGGAGGGACCCATTGCTCCAGCTGCATATATAGTAGAAGATGGCCTTACCTGGCATCAGTAGGAGGGGAGGGCCTTGGTCCTGTCAAGGCTTGATGCCCCAGTGTAGAGGAATGCTAGAGTAGTGAGGCAGGCATGGGTGGGTGGGTAGGGAAGCACCCTCATAGAAGCAGGGGGAAGGAGGATGGGATGGAGGTTTGTGGAGGGGAAACCAGGAAAGAGGATAACATTTGAAATGTAAATAAAGAAAATAACGAATAAAAAATCCTTAGCACTGATAACCTAAACACATCACTTCTTATAGCTTTATGGTATAACTTCCTAAAACACTTGACAGAAAAGTAAGAAAATAACCAGACAGTTTTTGTACCTGATACTCCAGAAGTGAATTCAAACATCTGTCATGCAATCACTGAAATTATAAAATAATTCCTGCTTTGGGGGGACTTGAACTATGTACACACTTATTGATTAATGCAAATTACAGCTCAAGATCAAATTAAAAAATAGAATTTAGATAGACTGCTATTTCTTTCCATATTTATTTAATATCTTCTTAACAAGGACTAGGTTATTAAGAACTCATTAATACACTCTGTGAAAACATCCTACCACGTGTCAAAAGTATCTCTCTGTACTTTTTTAGGGCTGCGTCCTGGATATTGAAGGTTTTCTTGTCACTCATTCAAATATGTACTAAGGGGTATAGTAAAGGGCAGAGAGAGCTAAAAGTAAAGAACATCTGTAAGTATGAAACTGTATGTGATCCTTCACTTTCTGAATTAACTTGTAGTGAAACAATAAAAGTGACCATAGCCATGATTATATACTAGAGAAGTAGATTCATTTACACACTAGAGAAGTGTATGTTTCTACACCAGAGAGGTGGACACAATTAAACACATGTGGACACTTGCAAATATGTACAATTACATAACTAATTTGGTGTGTTTTTATAAGCAGAAAGGAAAGAGGAGAGTTAAAGTATATTTAATTGTAGTTAATATTCAATTGGGTAATATGAAATTGTACTTAAATGCAGAACCTCATTAAAATACCATTTAATTATCATAAATGTATCTTTTGCCTTTTGGAATGAATTGAATTTTAAAATGAATGTCATCTGCTCTACTCATGTTTTGTACATTCATGATTATCTAAAATGCATCACTGTGAAAAATGCACATTACAAATATATAGATATAGTATAAACATAAATATATAAATGATAGCTATGTGTTAGGTAGAAATAGATGACTGATAAGTGATAAATACATATACATGTAGATATATGCATGCATACATGCATGCATACATACAACATACATAGGTTAAGAATGTTTTAGTTAAAATCAACCATACATACCCAAGTCATTAACCTAAATTTAGAAATATACTGCAATTCAGTTTAATGTGTTAAACTTACTATTGTTTATCATTTTTACAGTCTGACAGGGATTATTAAGGACACATGCTATTGCCCTGGTGGCCTACAATCTTCTGAATCAAACTTTAGCAAGTAAAGTAGTTGAGAAATGAATTGCTGCACGTGAAACTTTTATTTCCCCTTCCCTTTTATCTCAACTATTTGTTAAAACCAGCAATTTGAAATGTAGCCTGTGTCAGAGGAATGATCAGTAAGCTAGAGACCTTGTTGCTGCCAGTATTGGGAAGTTTTATTCAAGTAAAAGGAGTACCCCCGGGCTATAAGAAAGCATAGGTGAGCAATTCTTTCAGACACCAAGACTTTATGGTATTAAATTATCTTCTATAACTTTGAAAGACTCAAAAGTACACAATTGATCACAGTGTCGCCGCGGCTCCAATTCCACTGGTGATATTTGTTCTACAGTAGGAAGATTGAGCATAACTGCATAGATTGCCCTAGAGGAGAGAAGAGTAAACAGTGCTAGTAAAAACAGTCACTAAGACTGGAGTAATGGAGAAAGATTTAGGGGCAGTGCTATGTTGTGCAGAGGGATTGAAAGTGAACATGGAATGTGAAAGAGAGAGCATGCCAACTGGGGGAGGAGTGGGTACAGACTGGAAATTCCAACTAAAATAATGTTATAATTCGGATTATCTGAGATTTCAGCAAGCCTATTAGGAGCAAACATCTCACATTCATTACTGGATTGGACACACACATGAATAAAATCAGGTCATGTAGTCATTCTTATTAAAATATATACCCTTCCTTTTTTCTTGATTTTAAATTTTTTAACTTAAAGTTTAGCAAACTTATCTTCAGCAATATGGGGTATTTTCACAAAATTTTAATTGCTTAGGAAGGAAAAGAGTTTATGGATCTAATATATATTATATAATATAATTAATATAATACATTATAGCTCATATTCATTATACACCTTGAAGAAAATAATACAAAAACAAAAGTAACAAATAAATAAGCAAAACAAAACCAAAATGCCAAAAGGTTTTTTTTAGTATATTTTTCAGCTATTGTTCATCATGAAAGGAAAACACTTGCTTCAGGAAGTGATAGCCACATATTTTAAAAGGTTAAATACTGTATTATTTTAAAGTTTGAAGTACAAATAAGTATCGCTATATTACTAAAGTCAGATGTGCCTTTTTCACTCTGTATGTTTCTGCCACGTATCCCAGTGTCCGCCAGGGAAGACTAAAGGGGAGTTATTCCCACTCTGCAAGTCTACAAGTCAGTTCAGACAAATGCAATCAAGCAAACCTTCCAAGTTTTAAAATTCAAATTAACTGCTTATTTTACTGCACTTGTTTTATTGCCTTATTTTTTACTTTTGTGAAAAAAAATCAAAAGATTCATGTAGCCAAAACCCGATTTTAGGAGACATATAGTTTAATTCTATAACCATACAATCACATTGCACCATGAGTGGTTTACACGTTGTAATTTTTTTTTTTTTGCTGTTCTTAGGAAGATCATAACTAAAGAGGAGAATGTCAAAAATGTCATAAAATTTGCCAATGGCAGACTGTATACCACATGCTGCATCGAATCTCTTTGCCTTGATATATAACTACTAGAAATTCTGAAAATGTACAAAATTTTAAAAGAGAAACCTCTTAGAGGATCACTTAAAAAATGTCAAAACTTCTAAAGGTCTAATACTTGCAATGTTTATCACAAAGTACATTTTTTATACATTAAAGAAATTTGCTGTGTGTGTGTGTGTGTGTGTGTGTGTGTGTGTGTGTGTGTGTACGATTAGATTCGAAATAACAGAAAGTCCACATAATCCAAGTTTTAAAAAAAAACATGAGAAGGTTTTACTATTGAAAGGGAGATTACTGAGATAAATTAAAATTTCTTAACACGAAGCATTATACCCAATATAAAATATCTAAATTTTGTTACTTTTAGAAAGTATAAATCCATATTGAGGGAAGACTGCTGATAATTTCCACCTCTAGTCTGTTTCAAACTTCATGTTTCTTCAAGGGACTGCTGTTGCAATAGGTTTTCTGAAAAGAAACTAAAAGATCTTGTGAACACTGTAAATAACTTATAAAAATACATAAAAAGTGAATAGTAAAAAACTGCATAGGACAACAGTATTTCTACAAAGCCCTGTCTGTTACCATTTTGTGTAAGTATTATAGATATAATTAGATGAGTAAATTTTTTTCCTTAGTTAAGACCTGAACAATTCCTTCCTCAGGCTTCCTGTCATTTATGTTGTAAAAACAATATATATTGAATTCTCAAGAATTTTAAGATTATATTATAAATTGAACATAATTTCCTTTTCTCTAAAAACTTCCATATTCCCTTCACTACTCTCCTTAATATCTTGGTTTCTTCTTTTATTACTCGTTATTGCATGCATCCATGTATATACCTGTATTCCTAAACCATTCATTGTGTGTGATAATAGTCATGTGTAACTTGTATGGGAATACCAAATCTCATATACCCAGCTTTCCTCAGTTGCCTATAGTTCTTTGTGCAGAGTTGAGGCTTTATATATATTTCTTTTTTCCTTCCTTCCTTCCTTCCTTTCATTCTTCCTTCCTTTCATGCTATCTTTCTTTCTTTCTTTCTTTCTTTCTTTCTTTCTTTCTTTCTTTCTTTCTTTCTTTCTTTCTCTTTCTTCTTTCTTGTATGTAACTATGTTTCTGCACACATGTGTGCACTCCCATATCATTGTGCATATTTAGAAGACTGAGGACAAGGTAAGCCATGGCAGTACACATCTTTAATCCCAACACTCTTGAAGCATAGGCAGGTAGATCTCTGAGTTCAGTGCCAGCCTGGTCTACAAAGCAAGTTCCAGGACAGCCAGTGTTATATAAAGAAGCCCTGTCTTGTATGTCCTTCCCCAAAATAAAAGAACTCAAGGCAATATGGAGGAACTGCTCCTCTCCTTCAACTAAATGGGCTACTTGGACTGAACATAGCAACAAGCACACTTACCTCCTGAGTCATCTGCCTGGGATTGAATTCAATGTCCATCTATTTATTTCATGTATCTATAAACTTATATTCAAAATATTTGATTTTTGCTTTTAATTATTCCAGGAATTATATTGATGTGGCATCACACTACAACTTCTGGCTCAACTTCATTGTGTAGGAAATATTATTTTATATGAGGATATTGAAAAAATTCCAAATATTTTTAATTGCAGCATAACATTCCTATCTGATTATTTGAATATATAAAACCATATAACTTGACTTTGTAACAGGTTATTTATATTAAACTATATTATTTATAGTTTTATTATATACCTTAAATTTTATAAAAATATCTTTCAATTATTATAAACTTAAAGACATTATGGTTTCAGTTTCATCATTGTAATTCATGTTTATATTTATTCATGTTATTTTATGTGTATGAGTGCTTTTTTATTTATGTATATGTATTGTGTTATGTATATACTCATTGAGGTCAGATGACAATAGATACCCTATGATATAATTATTGGGTGGATCTGCATTGCAAACATGAGTCCTTTGCATAGGCAAAACATTCCCTTAATACTCAAGTCATAGCTCCAGTTTCTATATTTCATATTTTAAAAGAAATGGTCACCAAACTTACTTTAGTTATCAATGCATTTTGAAATTGATATGAATCAATTTTACTTATTTTTATGAAGAAAACTTTTTGAGTATCTAATGTTGAGCCATCAATTTGCCATGGTTCAAAATACCACTTCCATGAGGTATCACCATTTCATGTTGCCTTAGTTAGGGTTTTGCTGCTATGAAGAGACATTATGACCCAACCAACTCTTATTAAAGCAAACACTTATTTGGACCTGACTTATGATTTCAGAGATTTTGTCCACTATCATCATGGCAGGAGGCATACCAGCATAATGCTAGAGAAGGAACTCAGATTTTTGCATCTTGGAATGATTGTGCAAGGAGAGAAACTGACTTTTCTGCACTGAGAGGAAATCCAAAGCCCACTTCCACAATGGTGCACTTCCTCGAACCAGGCCACACCTACTGCAACTAGGCTACACCTCCTATTAGTGCCACTTCCTGTAGGCCAGGCATACTCAAGCCACCATACATATTTTTTATTATTACTGGATATTTTCCATCCTATATTATATAATATACTGTATTAAAATACCTTTGCATCTTATATCAAAAGCTTTCTTCATTATGTAAATATATGCTAAATTTTATTGTGACTTTTCTATCCAGAGGAAAATAAATTTTTCTTCTTCAAAATATTCTTATTGATACCATATAGGAACAACAATATTGACATTAACAATATTGAAATAAAATAGATGGGTAAATGTGAATATAGTCATATATAAAATAGCTTATTCCATTTCATTCTATTTGAATAAAATACAAATGAACCGAGGAAATCTAAGGTTAGGAATAAAAAATTATGGTTATTCTTAGGGAACTGATTTGACAAAAATGGAGCTAGAAGTGGGTGGTTGGCTCAGAACTTTTGCTAACTTTCTTCTTTGCAGGTGGGTTAGAGGAACACTCACTTTCTAAGGCTATGTAGAACTGTGCAGCTTTTGCTTTTACATGAAAGCTGAATTGTTTGATGAAATTATCTCTTGCTATTTGTGGCAACAGGGCTTCTGTATTCTTGAGAAGCTCTTCTATCTCTACTTATCCCACCATTTAATTGTTGCCTAAACTGATAATCTCATTTATCCTTTAAGGAACAAGTGGCTATTTTTTGTCTAAATTTTCCAATAATTTTTCTTTCAATATACAATGAACAGTACTAATATTAACTGGCTAACTATTTTTTTGTGATAGCTCTAGTATTTACGTAATGCCTCCTGCAAAAAACATTTTATTTCCATAAACTTTAAGATAATGTACTGCCTGCAAGATATTCTAGTGCAATGGTATCATAAGCTGTGTTAGTAAACAATAGATATCTGATTTGGACCAGTTCACAAGACAGAACACATACCTGAATATCTTTATATTCTATTGCAATGTAGAAACACCACGGCAATTGTTACTCTTACAACGAATTAATTTAGCTAAGGTTTGCTTATAGTTTCTGAACTTTAATCCATTATTGCGATGGTAGGAAGTACGGTAGCATAAAGTCAATCGGAGTTCTACATATGTACCCACAGTTAGCAAGAAGAGAAAGATACTGAACTGGTTTGGGCATTTGAAATCTTAAAGTTCACCCCCAGTGAAACACCCCCTCTAACAAGGTCATACCTATTTCAACGTGATCTCACCACCTAGTCCTCAAGTAGCACCAATCACTGTTGATCAGGCACTCAAACATATGAACCTATGTTCTCCTTAAACCACCACAACACTGCTTGGGTGACTTACGAACCTGAAGATAGATAGTTCAAGGACATAGGGTAAGAATAATACTATTGTTCTTTTTTAAAAGGAGCAATAAAATAACTCATGATATTCTATTTTACTTATAAATCATTATTTGCTCCGACCTTGTTAGGGAAGAGTGTTCCTGAAGAAAATGTAAACATATACAGAGACTCACAGGAGATATTATTCAGAGAATGAGTAACCTTTGGACACTCAGCTCTAAGTAAGATATTTTCATAAAATCTCTCCCCTCAGTGCTCATGCAACCTTGTTGAAGAGGAGGCAGGAAGAATGTATGAGCCACAGGTGATAAAGAACACGAAGAAAAAAAAACAAGCTCTTCAAATAAAAATGATTAAAGTACTTATGAAATTACTGAGAGTGAAGCATCATGCCCAGGGCCTACATAGGTATGTTCAATGTCCTGTGAATTTATACTATAGCTTCTAGTTTTGTGTTTTTATGGAATTCCTGAGTATATGGAATGAGAACATTTCTATATCATCTTATATTCTCTGTGCTCTTTTCCTTTGTTTATTTTGTCCAATTCCATTGTGATAGTGTTATGCTGTGTTATGCTGTGTTATGCTGTGTTATGCTGTGTTATGCTGTGCTATGCTATGCTATGCTATGCTATGCTATGCTATGCTATGCTATGCTATGCTATGCTATGCTATGCTATGCTATGCTATACTATTCCCCTAAAGGACAATTTGTTTTCTAATGAGGGATAAAAAGGAGTTAAAACAAGTAGGAAGGAATTGAGGAGGAACTGGATGGAGTAGAAGGAGAGGAAACTATAATCAGAATATATTATGTGAGAAAAAAATTCTACTTTCAAAACAAAGAAAAAAGTAAAAATAACAATAAAAATAATCAAAAACCCAGAAGAGGTGGTAATGAAATCTCTTTCCCCTTTCCTTACACATCAGGCCTTATTTTTGGATTCCTCACTTGACTTTCCTGCCTTGTCAAAGCCTTTCTGACCCTGGTTTGATTCGTCATCTTTCGGTTTAACCACTCTGAACGTTCACTTTCACTGGCAGAATTGTCTTCTCTGCATTGTGAACTAAGAGTTCCAAAGTGTAACTTCCTGTTATACGTTAGCGTCTGACATCTAGTTACAGAGACAGCGCTTGAGGAGAACTATTGGCTGACTGATCAGTATACATGTAGGCTTCATTTTTGTTTTTATACCATTTCCTTTTACAGTTTGAAAAAAAAGCTAAAAATTTGATGATCATTTTGCTTTTCCAGGAATCTTTTAATTAAAACTCAACATAAAACTTTGTGATAATAATTGGAACATATAATTAAGCCTGAAATAGTATTAAGCACGGTTTTAGGATGGGTTTATTGACTCCTTTCTACATGCATCTGAATTGGCTTGACTTTTATTTTGGCCAAAAAAAAGAAAAATGATAGAATATAATTTTAAGATTTTATGAGCCAGGGAGGTAGTGTGGCTATCAAGAGTACATAGTTCCTTTAGGGACCCGATTTGATATGTCAGTACCTATATATGACATCACAGACATCATCTAGAGCTACAGGTTATTGTATGCATCCTGGCCAATGTTGATACTGAATGCATGTGCATTAACTTACATGTGTACACCATTAAAATTAATAACATTTATATATGAAACAATTGGTTTTGGTCAACTTTCCAGCTTTTCTTGTGAATTCTTGCCAAAGTCACAGAGACATTCTACTACTACAACATTTTAGAGGGACTTTGTATAATTTTTCTGTGTATTGTTTTTATATGTATATGACTAAACAATTAAACAACAGCTTCTGTCTTATAATTTTAATTAAATTTATTCTTTGACAGCTTCATAAAAGTCCCCCTAAAAATTAAAATGAATTCTTTACATTTTTTACCGCATTCATTGGATTCCTCATTTTGGTGGTCAACTTGACTATATCTGGAATCAACTGAAAACCATGTTTTTGGGCAGATCTATGAGGGATTTTGTTTATTAATTGAGGTGAGAAGAACGACCCTGGATCTGTGTCATATCTTTTAGAATCAGTCTTCTTAAAAAGACATGGAAGAAAGGAAGCTTGACCCCCTTTTCCCCCACTCTCTCTCTCAAGTGTGCCTAACCTGTTGCTGCAGCCACTATTAAATACTGCATCTTCTGATTTCAAAGGAAACAAATAATCAGCAGCTCTGATGAAGTTCCTCAGATTGGCACCGCAGACACATGCAATACTGGACTGAAAAACTTCGGGATTTTCTGCCTTTCTATTGTAAGACAGATGTTGTCACTGTTGTACAACCACCCTGTACTTTTGTCTAACAGATCACACACATGATATAATTCATATATTATATGAAATATGTTTGTCAATATGTATAAGTATGTGTATATATGTATACATCTATATATGTATATATGCAAGCTGCATCACATATATGCATGTATGTGTATATGTGTGTGTGTATATATATATATATATATATATATATATATATATATATATATTTCTATCAGTTTGTTCCTTTAAAGAATGTTGCCTACTGCAACCTCCTCTGAAATAGCCAGTATTCACACAAGTAATTTGAATATTATGGTAGATAATTTATTGTCAACTTCACACAGGTATGCTAATCTGAACAGAGGGAATATCACTTTAAAAACTGCATACACAAGATCTGGCTGTAGAATAATATCTTAGTTATACCAGAGGCCCTAGTCCAATGTGAGTACTGTTGCCATTAGAATGTGATTCTGGGTTCTATAGGGAGGCAGGTTGATCTAACTATAGGAGCAAGGCAGCCAACATCATTACTCCTTGTCTTCTTTATCAGCTCCTACTTCTGAGTGTCTGCCCATTTTGAATTCCTGCAATGGAATCATTCATTAGACTGCTTCTTGAGATATGTAAGCTTAATAAACACTTCCCTCTTCAAGATGTTTTAGATTATGGTTTTTACCACAATAGTAACCCTTAGACCAAGCCTTAAGGCACTATAGTTGTGAGAAAGAAACAGAAAAGATAGACCCTAAAAACCTTTATTCTTCCATAGGGCATATGAGAATTGAGTTGTCACTGTCTTAAATGAAATTCTAGTAAGAGGAATAATATCACGTGGTCTCACATACTTAGATTGGAACCACACTTTTATCAATTTGCTTTTATGAAGCAGAGAACACAAGAGTAGTTACTAGGAGAAAAGTATGGTAGAAAAGTCATGAGGCAATAGTTGGCCACTGATCATGATTGTAAGTTGGTCAGTGATATTAATGCCGGCGCTGTATTGCAAAGTGGATGTAGTTAGCAATATCAGATATTATGAGTCTAAGTTTTACAAGACAAGATTTTCAGTTTTACACTAGAACTTATCAGTATTGAAATGGTTGTTATTTTAATGGCCCTATTTTAACCATTAAACAATGTGAAGTTAAAATGTTCAAATATCACATTCAGAATATAAATTTCCATCTTTACAATTTCTGAATATTTTTAAATGTAACATTAAAAATTAGAAACTATGCTTAAAAAACCAGTACTCTTTGTTATCTACAATACATTTTTGGATTTTAAAATGTTGCTGAAAAGCCTCTTTGTAAGCCACAGCCTTGCAGGTCAGCACTCTCCCTCACTGTTTTTTCAACTTTCTGCTTTCAATTCCTGGACACGGAGGAGGCTTGTCTTTAACATATTTCTCTGCATGCAGTCGTATCTTTCTAAAAGTCGATTTTCTTGTATTTCCAGCATGAGTGTTGCTGGAATCACTTCCTTGCCTGGAGTTCACAGTTCCTGAGGCTGTCGGTCCCAGAGCAGCCTCTGGCCCGGACTGAGAGGCCTCCATTAAGTGGAGTTTGTTGAGTGTAATGATCTGTCTTTCTTCCATGGGAAACTATGAGCTCCCTAAGGGGAAGGGCTGTGAACTTCTTCCTGTAACGTGTCCTAGGGTAACCAAGCCCTTCAATCTATTTGTGCTGGAAAATGGATGCAGAGGACATAAGAAAATCATTGAGTGGTACCAAAAAAAAAAAAAAAAATCTCTGTGTAAAAAAGTATTAAGGCTCAGCTTTAAAATGAATACAGTAAGAAAATGTTTTCAAAAGAAAGTTAAATTTATTTTTATAAAACTTAATTTTTACGTTATTTAAAATTAAAAACTTTCATTGTGCTTACTATTAAATCAGTTCTAAGCCCCATGACAATTCTCCAATCTAGAGTTTTCTTTGTCTAATTCTGTAGACAAGGAAACTGAAGCTAAGAGAAGCTAAGGAGTGTGGACTGCTCCCTGGAAGCACTAGGAGGAAAAGTAATTCATCTGTCCGGGCTCCATCTCCAGAAATCATGCACTTTTTTGTTATCAATTAATTGGAATAAGAAAATTCCTTAGATTATCTTTACCAGTATTTAAATGCTTACACTGTTTTACTCAATTAGCAAAATGCTACAAAGTGTAGACATCGAGAATTACTAACTTTTCAGAAATTAAATTTCTATCAATGAATGAGTTTTCCTTTTCTGCTTCCTTCATATTTGGGTATGGATATCCAAATAAGTTTATTTAAATACCATTATAAATGTCCCTCAGACACATGCATGCAAACACAGATTTTTATGGATGACCGTTAATATACTCAACTTAGTTAAGTGGGAACAATGCAATTTATAATTTTTCTTCCTGGTACTACTATTTTTTACTATGATAGGCTCATAAACATGCAACAGGGTGCGTAGGATATATGATGAAAAAAATTTACCTGTTTCTATTGAACTAAAAATAACTATGAAAATGAGATACTCAAAATTGTACATTGTATATTATTACTGTACTATCTTTTAATAGGTAATCAATTTAATATGTACAAGCACAAGGCAGCATCATATGAATGACTAGTATTATATTGATCTGGGTTAATAGTCAATAATTTACTGAATTCTGAGAAGTTCCATTCATTGTGATACCACTAAAATCAATGTTGTAAAGCCATATATGTTTATGCTTCTTCTTGACTTTTAGTTTCTTACGGGCCTCTCCAATATTGTGACATTGTGACAAAACATTATAATCTACAGTTTATTTTCAAGTGCCATGCAGAGTTTGCAAAGTGGGTAAGATCACTTGCTATGCAAGTCTGAACTCTGGAATTTGATTGGCAGAAATCAAAAGTTGGAATCGGTGATGCATATCTATAGTCAAAGCACTCCTTAGGTAAGATAAGAAACAAAGATAGGAAGACCAGCTTGAAACTCAAGAGTACTTAAGGTAATGTCAAAGACAAGAGTCTACTGAAAAGAATCCAAAAGGAGGGAACAGATTCCAGATTCCTCAGCGTTTTCATTCAGGTTCCACATGTAGATTGGCACATACCCACACACTGGCATATGTATATATGTACAAGTATATGTGTGTGTGTCTATATATATATATATATATATATATATATATATATATATATATAGAGAGAGAGAGAGAGAGAGAGATTACACAATATTTGAATAAAAGATTGTGATTGTAAAAGGCAAACTTTACATGATAAAAAGGTTATACATTAAGATGATGGTTCTATGTTGGGCTGCATTCATAGTTATCTTGTGGGGCCTAGAGCTCATTGGACATAGGGCATAGGGCAGACAGTCCTACATTGTGGTCCTCCCTCTGCACTAGCAGTGTTTGTATGCTACAGATACAGATACACCTATTCAGGGAAGGCTGTAAAAGTCTTATACAGGGGGGTCTGCAATACAAGTTTCCCTTTTGGTGTCATGTGCTGTATGCCAGACTGGAAGGAGAAATGGAGTTCTGGATGGACAGAATTTTGGTCTGGTTAGGAGTGACTGCTGAGTGCTAAAGGACAAGGAGAAGAGAGAAAGCCTTCTTAATGCTGTGGCTATTTTAGTTGAAAACCTTCCCAGTGGTGATCTCTAATGAAGGAACTCTTTGAAACAATCTTTACTAGTTCATATTGCTCTACTGAGTGTGAGTTTTGATGCATAACCAAGGATTATATAATTTTGGGGAAGGGTATAAGGATATCCAAGAAGGGTAGGTCATTGGCTGAAAGATTAAGGGTACTAAGATGACTCATTAGCAAGAAGAGGTGTTTCAAATGCTGGGCTATGTGAATGACTATTCATGGTTACCTTAGTTGAGTGTCCTGATCATTTGCTCCAGAACAAGCACAGAGGAAGAGAGGGAGAAGTCCTACTCCTGCCAACAAAAATCACTGAGGTTCCTGGGATTTGAGTATGGTCCACCTTACCAGTTCATCTGGTGGCATGGTCCACATGCCCTACACTTGATGGGCAAAATAAAATTATGAACAAACTCTCTGGCATTGGAGGTCATATGCAAGGAAGTACATCATATATAATCAGGGCCAAATTTCAAACATTCAATTGTCCATAGGAATGTCACGTTTCTACTATAAATTCAAACACAAGTTTAGCGTTATTATCATTTATTATCCTAATTCTGTGATGTTTTAGACAATTAAATAGCAGTCATGGAACATGAAGCTTATAGTGACATTAAAGTATGATCATGAAAGAAATTTATGGGATTAATAGATATTTATATTAATACTTAGACTTCTCTACTGATTATATTCCAAAGGTGTGATTTGGTATAGGAAATAATTTAATAACTTAATACCACACAGAATTAACAACTTTATATTAGATTACTAATGATAAAAGTCTTCGAATGATCAGAAACTGAAGGTTCATACCTAAACATAGTAAAAGTAATATACAGCAAATGAGTAGCCAACATCAAACTAAGTTGAGAGAAACTTGAACCAATTCCACTAAAATCAGGAACTAGACAAGGCAGCCCACTCTCTCCCGACCTATTCAATACAGTACTTGAGGTCCTAGCTAGAGCACTCAGACAAGAAAAAGAGGTCAAGTGGCTACAACTTGGAAAGGAAGAAGTCAAAATATCAGTATTTGCAGGTGATAAGATAGTATACTAAAGTGACACAAAAATTCCATCTGATAACTCCTAAACTTGATTAAAAAAAGTTCAGCAAAAGAGCTGGATATAAAATTAATTCAAACAAATCCAAATCAGTAGACTTCCTCTACTCAAGGAATAAACAGACTAAGAAAAAATTAGAGAAATGACATTTTCACAATAGTCACAAATAATGCAATACGCCTTGGGGTGACTCTAATCAAACAAGTGCAAATTGGTATGACAAGAACTCCAAGTCTCTGAAGAAAGAAATCAAAAAAGATCTCAGAAAATGGAACAATCTCCCATGATCATGGATTGGCAGAATTAATACAGTAAAAATGGCCATCTTGCCAAAAGCAATCCACAGATTCAATGCAATCCCCATCAAAATTACCACTCAATTCTTCATAGAGTTAGGAAGAGCAATTTGCAAACTCATTTGGAGTAAACAAAATTAGAATAGCAAAAACTATTCTCAAAAATAAAGGAACTTCTCAGAGAATCACCATCACTGATCTCAAGGTATATTACAGAGCAATCATGATTAAAAACTGCATGGTACTAATAAAGAGAAAGGCAGGTAGATCAATGGAATAGAAATGAAGACCCACAAATGAAACCATACCCCTATGGTCACTTGATATTTGACAAAGGAACTAAACTGTCCAATAGAAAAAAGGCAGCATTTTCAATAAATGGTCCTGGTTCAAAAGCAGTCAGCATGTAGAATAATGCAAATTGACCCATTCTTATCTCCTTCTACAAACCTCAAGTCCAAGTGGATCAAAGATCTCCACCAAAGGAAAAAAAAATATATTGAAATTAATAGAAGAGAAAGTGGGGAAGAGCCTGGAACACAAAGGCAAAGGGTGAAATTTCCTGAACAGAACACCAGTGGTTTATGCTCTAAGATCAAGAATCAACAAATGTTACCTCATAAAATTGCAAAACTTCTATAAGGCAAAGGACACTGTCAATAGGACAGAATAGCAACAAACAAATTGGGAAAAGATCTTTACCAATCTTATATCTGATAGAGGGCTAATATCCAGTATATACAAAGAACTCAAGAAGTTATACTGCAGAAAACCAAATAATTCTGTTAAAAAATGTATACAGAGCTAAACAAAGAATTCTCAACTGAGAATAGCCAAGAAGCACCTAAGAAAATGTTCAACATTCTTATCCATCAGGGAAATGCAAATCAAAACAACCCTGAGATTCCACCTCACACCAGTAGCAATGGCTAGATCAAAAACTTAGGTGATAGCAGATGCTTGCAAGGATGTGGAAAAGAGGAACACTCCTTCATTGTTGGTGGGATTGCAAGTGAGTATAACCACTATGGAAATTAGTCTGTAGGTCCTCAGAAAATTGGATATTGTACTACCTGAGAACCCAGCTATACCATTCCTGGGCATATACCCAAAAGATGCTCCAATATATAAAAAGCATATATATATATATATATACTCCATCATGTTTGTAACAACCTTACTTATAAAAGCCAGAAGCTGGAAAGAATCCAGATGCCCTTCAACAGAGGAATGGATAAAGAAAAATGTGGTACATCTACACAATTGAGTACTACTCATCTAATAAAAACAATGACTTCATGAAATTCTTAGGCAAATGGATGGAACTAGTCATCCTGATTGAGGTAATCCAGTAAAAAAAAAAAAAAAAAAAACCCACACATGGTATGCACTCACTGATAAGTGGATATTAGGCCAAATGCTTGGAATATCCAAGAAACAATACATCAATACATAGACCATATGAAGCTCAAGATGAAGGAAGACCAGAATGCGGTTGCTTCACTCCTTCTTAGAAGAGGGAACAAAATATGGGAGGAAATATAGGGGGAAAGAAGGAAAGGTCATCCAGAGACTTCCCCATCTGGGCATGCATCTCATATGCAGCCACCAAACCCAGTCACTATTGCTGATGCCAAGAAGTGCTTGCTGACAGGAGCCTGAAATGGATGTCTCCTGAGAGGCTTTGCCAGAGCCTTAACTGATACAGATGAGAATGCCTGCAGATTACCTGACTGAGCATGGGAACCCTAATGGAGGAGTTAGAGAATGGATGAAAAGAACTGAAGGTCTTTGCAACCACATAGGAAGAACAATATTAACCAACCAGACACCTTCCCACCCCCACCTAGAGCTCCCAAGGGCTAAACCACCAATCAAAGAGTACACATGGAGGGACACATGACTCCACCTGCATATGTAGCAGAGAATGGCATCAATATAAGAAGTCCTAAGTTCTGTGAAGGTTCATTTCCCCAGTGTAGGGGAATGCCAGGGTGTTGAGGTGGGAGAGGGTGGCTGGGAGTGGGAGCTTCATCATAGAGGCAAGGGGAAGAAGTGAAAGGGGATAACATTTGAAATGTAAATACATAAAATACCCAATAAAAATTAATATATTTAAAAATATTAAATTAAAAAAACAAAATTTCAGTTTTTAAGTTTTGAAAAAGCATTTTTTGAAAAATTTCATTCTTAAATATGAAAATACTTTTTGATAGTTGAGAGTTTATCCTTTAGAAATTAAGTGAGATGTGTAAAAAGATGGTGATTATCATTGAAAAGTCTTTTATAGGTTTGAAAATGCTAACTAATATTTTTATATGGTTCCAAGTTTGCAAATGAGAAGAATAATCGAAGAAAAATTGAATTTCTGAAAAAATTCACCGTTTTACAATACACTTTTTATAATGGAAGATGCTGTATTTGCCTATTTTAAACGCACTAAAGACCTTTCAACTATGTATTGAATGGTTGTGATCCTACATTTCTCCTATACTTGTACAGAAAGATATAAGGAGTTAATTTACATATAAGAAAAATATATATAAAGAACTGAGGTTTCTCTTACATCAAAATACTTGTTTCTTCTTGTCTTGACTGACATAATTAACTCAAATTTAAAATGTGAATATAAATTCTCATTAGAAGTACAGCACTTCATATGTACTACATGACAGGCTTTATCTTCAAGTTATTAGCATATATTGTTTGCACAAAATGACGAGTATGATTTTGAAATCTAAATATGTAGACACAGTATGTTACAACCATGTTATGTTCTCATATCTCCTTGTTACCTTTCTTTTTCCTACAATGGTTACATCTTCTAGGAAAGTCTGTGTTGATATTTTCTTCCATACATTAAAAAATATCTAGATTCTATATCTGCAAAAAAGTGAGTATTGTTTGTATAAGTCTGGATTTTGTTTAATATAATGACCATTTTTTCCTACCCAGCTTCCTATGAACACTCCACTGTGTATACGTCATGTTTTCTGATCAGTGAATCAATTGATAAACATATAGGCCTATGCTGTTCGTTAGCTTTCATATTGTAAACATCCACTCAGAGAAAAGGGTTTGTTGTGTTGACCATAGACTGCATAACAAAATTATTTTTATTAGGTCTTGAGTAATTTCATACTCATCCTCACAGTCTTTCATTAATTTATACCCACACCAACATAATATATGACTTCAAATCTCTCATATTTTTATGCATTTTCGATCCTTGATGAGAGTTTCTTTGAGGTACAGTCTTCTCTTAGTATTGATGAGCATCGCTCTGATATTTATATTAATATTGGATATATTAGTTTCTCTTTTAAGTGTTTACTATTTGTTTTTCCTATACATTTTTGAGGTGTTTATTTTTCCTTTGAGTTTTTTAGTATTAATTCATTTTTGATGATATAAGGCAAATATCTTCTGCCATTCTGTACAGTAAATCTTTAGTAAAGCCACTTCCTATACTGTGTAGGGATTTTTCTCCTCTATTGTTGCTTACTCCTTTCCAGTTCAGTGGTATAATATTAAGAACTCTTGGATTCTTCAGGAAGTTGTATCTCATGTCGATATCTTGAATATTTTCCTGTAGCAGTTTGTAATATTAGATCTGACATTCAAATCTTTGATCATTTATTGTGAGGGATTTCCTCTAAATTGAAACTTCATCTCCTGGAGGAAAACTCATTAATAATAACAACTAATTATTAATTAGCAGCTAAT
This sequence comes from Rattus rattus, assembly GCF_011064425.1. Lineage (NCBI taxonomy): Eukaryota > Metazoa > Chordata > Mammalia > Rodentia > Muridae > Rattus > Rattus rattus. Next base: position 47,217,798 of record NC_046171.1, read on the forward strand.
CGTATTATTAATTAAAATTTGATTACTAATAAGAAAATAAACAATTCATTTGTCTCAGAAAGTCTCTAAAACTTATCAAATATCAAGGCTCCTTACTTCCCAAGGCTTCATTCCCAGGTGAACTCCTGAGTGAGAGTCTTTTCTATTGAATATGTGCAGAGAATTCAGATGTCACCTTTCAGGTTCCATGACTCATGCGGAGATGGATTTTTAGTGAGCCATCCATGATTTAGTCATCCATATTCCTGTAAATGACCCTAGTAAACTTACTGGTATATCAAATAGGTTTTTTGGTGCTATTATAATTTTGATCTGTCATCAGTTTCCTCTATAGGATATATAGCTTTTTTCCCCAACTCCACAGAAATAGTGTTAAACAACAGCATTTAATATTTATGTTTGTACATCTAGTTTCATTCTTCAACATTTGGATATCCAT